>NC_142068.1:98711875-98862812 GCF_059756535.1 Pantherophis guttatus | reverse complement strand
TTGTTAATCCTAATTGGTTGTGTGTGCGTGTGATATTAAACTATTTTCCTGAGATGAGTTCACTTGAAGACTTTTCACATTGGAAAATAATTGTGCAAGAGAAATAAATACAATTTACAGTAAATGAATTGCAGCTGATTGTTATATAAAATGTTATAATTACATTTTACAATTACCCTACAGGCTTTTACCTAGTTTCAAACAGGGCGCAGAGGCTGAGAAGAATAAATATTATAATTATACAATATTTTACAGTATTTCTAAAATAAGATTCACTGTATTACATGATATGGAGTTCAATCTCCTTTTCTCTATTGAAATAACTGCAGCTTACTCTGTATTCAACTCTTTGACATCTTTCTTCCCTAGAAGATAGAATTCATCTTGTTTTGAAAGGTTGTAAAATTCATCCTCAAAACATTCTAACAAGAACCTGATAATCCATCTGGTCCAGGTACCTTTCTTAATTTAATTAATCTTAATTTCTTTTTATTACTTCAGAAGGTTCCCTTTTGTTGTAGGTCCCTTCATACTCTATCCTTGTTCCTCAGTAATCCTCTATAAATTTTGTTCCTTTATGTATTTATCTATTTTCTCTGATGGAATAGCATTTCCTTGTATAAAGTGGAATAATATTGATGGAATGCTTTTGTATTGCCATACTGTCTATTAATACAGTATCTTTCTATTATAATTTCAATACCGTTTTCTTTTTCTTTTTGTATTTTATATGCTAGCCACTTCCTTGGTTTATTTGCAAATTCATTTTTAAACTTTTATAATTCATTTTTATTTCCATTTCTCTTAATAAATTTAATAGCTGTTGTACAAGCTTAATTTATTAAGAAATGTTTCTGTCCTCTGGATATTTTTTTAGTTCTTTTTATTTCATCCAGAATAGCTTGTAGTTCATTATTATGTTGTATAAAATAACTTTCAATAAAAGATTTACTTGCATCCCAGACCATTTTTAAATCAGTGCCTTTATGTAAATTATTTTTTTAAAAAATCTTTTAATTTCTTTTTATAATCCTCTACTGTCGCTTCTTGATGTAACAACATTGCATTCAGTCTCCATCTAAAAGAATTATTTTCTTTTATACATCAAACTCGCAGGATTATGACTCAAAGATATTGGTAATATTTCTATTTTGGAAATCTTAATGGCCAAATTCTTTGAAATCTAAATCATATCTACTCTTGAAAAAAAACCTCTGTCTTTCAGGAAAGCAAGTATACACTGTTGAATTACCATTTTTCTGTCTCCCTGTATCAGAGAGTCCTAAATTGTCCATCAGATCAAACAAAACTTTTGGTAATTTGCCTTGAGTGATTTTAATGTTTTTCTCAGAAATTCTGTCCAGTTGTGGAGAGATGACTCCATTCCGGTTCCCCATCAATCATCAATAGAAAAAATTTGTCTCCTTTATAAAAAAAATACATTTTCTTCATTTGGGGTATAAATTTCCAATATCAGTGTCTTAGTAGTCCTGTGCAAATTAATTTTCATCCACCGCAACAAATTTACCATTTATTTTATTTGTCAAATTTCTACACTGCCCATCTCATCTAGGTGACTAGATTATGTTAAGATAGTCTTAAAGCAGATTTAGTTCATTTAATCATATTTCCTGTTTGATACACCTAGAAGGGCTGACATGAATCTTGCAAGTCTGAAAGTATAAAACTTCCCGTTACCTCTTTCAACTGCTTGATGGATTAGGGTGAACCTTTTCTAAGATTCTTTCTCTGATGTTTAAGACGGGGGGGGGGGGCTCTGTGCTTCTTTTTATGATTTTCCTGGACAGCATATCTTCTTCCCAGTGGTGAAATCTAAATTTTTTTCCTACCGGTTCTGTGGGCGTGGCTTGATGGGTGTGGCTTGGGGGGGGTCATGTGACGGTGTGGCTATGTAGTCATGTGACTGGGGGGACAAAAGACAGAAACTCACTTTAACAATGTCCTGCTGGAGCAGGGGGTTGCACTAGATGACCTCCAGGTTCCTTACAGCCCTGGATTGCTGTGCTCTTTCAAGATATCCTCTGAAGCTGCGTCTAGTGCCAGGTTTGTGGTCCTTCCTCTCTTTTTTCCCTCCCTCTCTCCCTCTTTATTTCTTTCTCCCTTCCTTCCCTTTCTTTCCTTCTTTCTTTTGTAGCACCCCTACCCACCCATCCACCCGTTTTTGGTCTAGCAGGCCTCGGGCAAGCTTCCTGGGAGCAAAAACAGACCCCACCCACCCACCCCGTTTTTGGCCTAGCAGGCCTCAGGGAAGCCTGGGAGCAAAAACGGACCCCCCAATAGGTAGTAAAAAAATGTTTTAAAAAGTAAAAAAAAAGTTCAGACGATCAGCTGTGCCGCGTGATCGTTGGAACTTTTGTTTTACTTTTTAAAGCATTTTTTTCGGGCGAACCAGTAGCATTTTCACTACAGGTTCAGGAGAACCGTCCTGAACCGGGAGCATTTCACCCCTGCTTCTTCCCCAAGGTTCCACATTCATTACACATTTGAGATACATTTGCTCCATTTATATTCTATGCTAAGTATTTATAGTCCATTATCAAGCAAAACATACTTAAAAAATTGATACTATAGCACTTAGTTCAATATCATCCCTTTCAGTTTCTTATTACACCTATTGGACTTTTTCTGTACAGGTAGTCCTTGACTTACAACTACAATCGAACCCAAAATTTCTGTTGCTAAATAAGACATTTCTTAAGTGTATTTTGCCCCATTTTACTTTTCTGCCAGAGTTTCATTTTCCATCTTGTATTAAAAGACTGTTGTAAAACTTGACCACTTGTCTTCTTTTTGACAAAGTGCATCAAAACAGCCCTTGGAACTTTTTGTGTTCTCACAAATCTGGAATTTATTCTAAGTACTTCATCAATTTTCTGTATCCTCTTTCCAATCCAAAAAAATTCTAGGGCTTTAGGCTTTAATGAACTTTTCTCTCAATGTCTTCATCAGAATCTTTTGGGATTGCTCTAAGTCTCAAACAAATTCATTCTCTCTCAGTTCCAATACAACTAGATTATCTAATTCTTTTTTCAACTCTCTGTATAAACCTGTTATACTCTCTAACATTTTTACTCTATCATTAACTTGTTTTACCTCTCCAGACACTTGTTTTCAGAGCTTTCCTCTTAACTTCCTCGATCATCTCCACTTTCATCTTTACAAATAGTTTTCAAAAGCCCTCAATTTACTATCAAATGATTCAGCTAATTTATTACCCAATTCCTTAAACAACTATGGAAACAAATCCGGTGTAATTCCTTTTTTTTTTTTTTGCTGATTGTTCTAACAATACTCCCTTCCCCTCCATTCTTGCTACTCTTCTGGTTGTCATTATTTTTAATTCAAAAAGAAAATTATCTTGAACAAGGGAGGGAAAAAAGGCAAGCTTCCCCCTTTTTATTTCTTTTTCAAGCTTCTTTTTCTTTAATATTTTCATCTCTAATGATACTCCATAGTTACAGTGAGCCTCACAATCCATACCCCCATAGTTACAGCCAATATCTCAGTCTGACTCATATTATCTTTAACTTCTGTTTTGTAAAATCTGCCAATGGCCTGCTCCCTTTAATAATAAACAAAAAACATTTCCAAAAAGACCTGGTTAATTAAATTAATTAATTTAATCTAAATAAATCTAAATTAATTCTAGTTTATTCAAAAGTAGTTAACAAAAACATTCTTTCAAAATAACTCCCCTTTTTATCATTTTTTACTTTCTTACATCTGTTCCTGGTTAAGCTTTTTGCCAGAATTTTGTTGAGTCCTTAAAACTCTTTTCCTCTCCTATTTCTTCCTAATGTAGAAATAATTACAACTCATCAAGTGGAATTCTCTTATTCTGCTGCCTACAAAATCTCTAGCTTGAAATTAATTACATCCAAAAGTGGTTAAGGAATGAGGCTCAATTGAACTTTGTGTCCCTATAATAGGCTGTAAGCTCGATTGAATTCCTGCAACTCTCAGACACTCAATTTATGAGCTGACTTCAAAAATCTCCATTCCTAAAGTCTACTTACTCTCATGATCATTTCTTTTTTTTTATTGAAAAGTTTTATAATAAATACAAACAATTTTCTCCCCCCCACCCTTTCCCCTTCCCCACATAATAGAAAAATGTACAATAGATGTACAATATGTACATACAATAGATGTACAAGATGTACAATAGAAATTGTACATTTTCTTATACGTAAGAAATCCTACATATACATGTTTCCCTTAAAGAAAGCATTAAAATAAGACATTTTAATTACATTCAGAGTTGCTCTTCTTCTCTTTCTTCCCTCATTCCACAACAAACCTTCTTCTTCTCCTCCCTTCTTTCCCTTCCCTCCCTCCTCTTCTCTCTACTTTCTCCTGCCTCCTCTACCACCTCATCCTACTTCCTTTTCCTTTCCCCCACTTCTCTCTTCTTTTCCCCCTTCTCACTTTCACTCCTACTCCTATCCCCTTCCCTTCCCTTCCTCCTCTCCTTTCTTCCATTCCTCACCCTCCCTCTCCTCTTCCTACCCCCTCCTTCTCTCTCCTTTCTAGCTTCTTTGCTGTGAAATATTTTCCTCCTTTAGTGTCTGAGCAACTCCTGTATTCTACTCGTAAATACTTTCTTCTGCTAAAACATTTCTCTATTCACCACTTTCCCCCCTCCCTTATCCCCCCCCACCCCCCCTGACTTCCCAGAGCAAAAACAGGGTGTAGCATCTAACAAACATATGCTAAAATAAACTAACTAATTATAAAGTTCAAAACTCCCACATGTTCTTTAACTCCCTTTGCTCCAATTCATCAACCTCCCTTTTATAAATTCTCAAAACCAATTAAATTAAATTCATTCTTCCTACTTATAAAAAAACTTTTTCTTGATATATAATCCAATACTTTAGCAGTCTTACAAACAGTAAAAATCATGAATAAATTCCATTTCTATACCCTCGAACATCATTCTTTTTGAACATTACTCCCTAGTGTAATTCTGAGTTTAACATTAATCCTCTTTCATTCAAAGAAAAAATAAAGAAAAATTTTTCATCTTAAAATCTTACACATTTTATCTCATATGTTTTTTAAAATAATATAGTCTTATGTTAAACATTTTAAACATTTTAAAAATCTCTTAATACCTTTGAAACACTTATTTACCAAATATAAATTTCAAAATCTACAGGAGGATGTCTTTCAAATTTTCAGTTAATCGTCTTAATACCTCTAACTTTTTAGAGAGCAGCCCTTTTACTATCCAAAACTAATTATCATTTTGCAATAAAATCCTGAATTTAACATTAATTCTCTTCGCTTCAAAGGGTTAGGCATCTTAAAAGCTTATACAATTTATCTCATGTTTCTTTTAAAATAATATAATCTTATGTTAAACATTCTCTTAATCTCTTAATACCATTAAAACACATATTTGCCCGATGCCAATTTCAAAATCCACAGGAAGATATCTTTCTTAATTGTCTGTTCTTCTCTTCTTTCTATATTTTTTCCAATCCTTTTTTTTAATAAATTCTTTCAACGGTCCCCCCAATTTTATTTTTGAAACTTTTAAAATGGTGATTTGAGGTTGATGTTTCTGAAATACTCACTCTCTTCTTGAGGTCGCGTTTTCTAACTTTAAATCCCCATTTCGTCTCTTTTTGCTTGTATAATCATTCAGTCCATTTCTTTGTCCATATAGCCAAAATTTATTGCCATAAAGATTGTCAGCTTGCAATAAAGAAACTATTTGTTGCTTTTCTGTCAGTTGAATGGAAACGTCCACCAAAGCCTTTGTTTCAACTGTGCCAGCCTGTCTTTTAATCCTGACCATCTCTTGATCTTCCAAAAACAAATTCCTCTGAATAATTTCCTGCTGTCCCTCTAACAACTGCTTATATTTTCCCAAGCTGTTATTTGAAAAAGCCCTTTCAATTGTATCCAACAGGGCAGAAGTAAAAGAGTCTAGAAGTTTTTGAAAAACCTGAACAGTCACGGCTTGAGAATTTGCTGATTCACCAGCCCTGTTGTCAGCCATATTTCAGCCACTTTGTATTCATCCAGCTATCAGAACAACAATTCAACTCTTTTCCACACAGTGTAAAAACAAAATTTTAGTTAAAGTCAGTACCAAATTCTCTTCCTCAATACCATATTCTTTCCCTGGCCGCTTCCACTTTAAAACTTTCTCTTCAGGTGTAATCCAGTCGCTGTATCACTGTTGCAAACGTTAACAAGCCTTAACAAGCACTTTCCCTTGTAGTTTCCTCCTCCCGCCCTCAGGCGCCATTTTCTGCATTTTAAAACGGAGTTAAAGTGTTACTTGCAAGTTTTCCTTTTTGTTTTCTCCTGATTTGCTCTGTCTGCGATCAAAGTAAAGATGTTAAAAGTCCCCCTGTTGATTTTCGGCAGATTTTGGTCGCAGCTTCTAGCTCCGCTTTGGCAGAGTCGTCCCTGGTCCGGAGCAGCTTGACAGGCTTCAATAGGGAGCCCACACCTTTTGCGCCCCAGGATTTCTCCTAGCGCACTTGTGGGGCTCTACCTCTGCCTGTCGACTCTTCTCTTTCCCCTTTGCCCGGGAAGAGGGTTCCAAGCCTCCAGACAGCTGTTTTTCGGCTGTTCTGGGGCTTTTACGGAACCGGGGATTGGGCACTCGTAAAAGAGCGTCTTCAAAGCTTGCGGAGCCAACCGGAAGTCTCTCATGATCATTTCTTTATCCCAGGGGTGGGCAAATATGGCCCTTTTACAACCTGTGGACTTCAACTCCCAGAATTCCTGAGACAGCCAAGCTGTCTTTTTGACTCATGCAGTATACAGGTCTTCAATGGAAGGCAGGTTGGTAGCAATTATTTTTTCTGCAGTTCTAATTATCCTCTGAAGTCTGTGTCTGTCTTGTTAGGTTGCAGAACCAAACCAGACAGTTATAGAGATGCAGATGACAGACTCAGTAATTCCTCTGTAGAACTGTATCAACAGCTCCTTGGGCAGTTCGAGCTTTCTGAGTTGGCGCAGAAAGAACATTCTTTGTTGTGCTTTCTTTGATGACGTTTTTGATGTTAGCTGTCCATTTTAGATCTTGCGATATGGTAGAACCTAGAAATTTGATGGTCTCTACTGTTGATACTGTGTTGTCTAGTATTGTGAGAGGTGGAAGTATGGAAAGGTTTCTCCTAAAGTCTACCACCATTTCTATGGTTTTGAGTGTGTTCAGTTCCAGATTGTTCCGGTCGCACCACAAGGCTAGTTGTTAAACCTTCCATCTGTATGCAGATTCATCATTGTCTTGAATGAGACTGATCACTGTTGTGTCATCTGTGAACTTCAGCAGTTTAACAGATGGATTGTTAGAGATGCAGCCATTGGTATACAGAGAGAAGTGGGGAGAGCGCAACTGGCTTCCGGTGACGTCACAGCAGCTGGAGCAAGCAAGGGATTCTCTCCCAAAGCTGATAGCTCCGTTTGCTGCGTCTGGTGGCTAATCAAAGCCATCCTCGAGTGGGGAAAGTGAGGGGAGCATTCCAGCTCCGGAGTAGAGGTGCAAGCTATTGGAAGAAGCTGAGGAACTCCCCAGGGCCGACGCATCAAGAGGATGCCTGGAATGGCGTCCCAAAACCGTGACTACATCTAAGCAGGAAGTCAGGACATCTTGGTAATCGCATTTAACTTGATTCGGTTTTAAATTGGAAGAAAAACAAGGGAACTTTGAAAGGCATTTCTACCATGAACTTTGATTTTGCTCATCGTATTTAAACTAAAATTAAGAAGGGTGGCAAAAGAGTTTTGGAGGCGAACTGAAAGAGAGAGAGTGACATTGTCTTGGATAAGATCATAAAAGAGGAAGGCTGGACTTTGTTATTTTTAATAAAACAATTTCTTTGCTGTTCGTAAATCTGGGCTCTCTGAAGATCTGGTGAAGGGGAATACTGATTCGTTCAAGCTATTCTGGAAATTTACCCTGGAAGCTACAAGTAAGACGCCATTTGCATGAGCTGTCAATTTGGAACAGCCTTCTGAACGCGAAAGTGAACATATGTTGCTCTTCGATTGCCATCTAGTGGTCAATCCTGGGATTTACTCTACAACTAACTTAACCCTCTTTTTTTCTGAGAAATTATTTATTGTGATTGGTCTGGTAATTATTATTATCTACGGGTTATTATTATTATTGAACATTTGATATTAAATGAGAATTGTTAATTATTAATTGATTACTCACCTCTTGATTGTAAAACTACAGCTTATTTGCCTTAATTAATTGCTTTTCATACTTATTATATCAAAGACAGATAGACTTAGAGCTATTGATTGATTATTTACTAATTAATTGTAAAACTACAGTTTATTTGTCTTAATTAATCACTCTTCACATTTATTATATTAGACATAGACTTTTAGAGTTATTGATTTCAATTCAAATATTGAGGTAAAGTAGTGTTACTACCACGAAACTGAACGATATTGACAAAGAAACGTGGCAGTGCATGATTGATTGGAGAGATCTTTTAGGCCTATCTAAAATGGCTACGACTACGACAACACATAAGAAGATGTTTACATCTTCCTCCTCCCCCTCTCCAATAACAATTCCACAGATGCTAAGGAAATCAGCAGAAAATGTCTCACCCTCGGGTAAATCCCCAGCTATATCCCGAGAACTGCAAGACATTCTTAAATCCATACAGGATACAGTACTCAAGAATCAAGATACGCTAGTTAATAATCAAGAAAGTACTTCTAAAGTACTTGAGGAATTAAAATAGGATGTGACAACATTAACAAACGAGACAAGGCAATTTCACACAAGATTTGAAGAGATCCAGAATACCTTAATTAACCATGAAGAGCGACTACAAACTATAGAGGCGAAAACAGCCAAAATGGATAACGGACTAGAAAAAATGGACTCTCCCTATGCTATGATCAATAAAAAGATGGAAAACAAGATAGTGCTGCTTGAGATGGACAGGTCTGGGTATTTTCTACATTTCCAGAATGTGGTGGAGGAAAAAGAAGAATGTCTCAAAAAAGTGATGGGAGAAATAATTGCGGGAATTCTAGGACGGGACCAACTCGACGCAACGAGGGAGGTTGATGAAATTTACCGCATTTACACCAGTTACGCCATGCGACATAATCTCCCAAGAGAAATCCATTCGTTTCTCTAAGAAGGCAGTTCGGGAGGAGGTACTTCAGAAAACTAGGGATCAATCATTCACTTACAAAGGAAAGTGTATTACAGTATTACCACAATTACCAAGACATGTGCGGGACTCTAGAAGACAATTTGATTTTCTTACAACTAACTTAAGAAAATATGGAATTTGGTATCGCTGGTTAATGCAAGAGGGGTTATCGTTCAGAGGATTAGACTTGAAACCCCACAAGACACACAGGAATTTTATGAATCTCAATTTACTCGCTTTGATCGAGAAAGCGAAGGGGAACCAGAGAGCAGGAGCTTGGAGGATATTATACAGGAGACAAGGATGGAAAGTCATGGCGAATAGGAGATGATGATGAACGGAAAAGAAAGGGTCGGGGATGGACTTGGATTGCAAGTGGAAACTAGATCACAAAAACAGAAAGCCACAGGTAAGTGAGGATATGGAAGAGGGGCTGCACCTGTTTTCGGTGAATATTAATGGTCTAAACGCCCCAAATAAAAGAAAAAGTTTGGCTTAACCTACAAAAACAAAACTATGATCTAATTTGTCTACAAGAAACCCACATACGTAAAGACCAGCAAAGGGTGTTAGTTTGTCCCAAACTTGGGAAATTGTATGTATCCCTGGCCGACCAGAAAAAACGAGGTATTGTGGTGTATGACCGTAAAGGATTAGTGACTCAACAATTACATGCAGATTAAAACAGGTTTAAAATTGGCTTTACTAGTAATTATTTATGCTCCCAATATTGATTAAAAAAAACTTTTTAAAAAAACTGTATAAGAAGATAGCTGATCTCAATTATGAAAATGTATGTATTTTGGGAGATTTTAATGCAATCTCAGACGTAGGTAAGGATTATGAACTAGGGAGGGGATTCCAAAAATATGTAAAAGGACAGAAAAAAACACTACCAAAAACTTGGGACAAATTGGCAACTGAAATAGGACTGTCAGATGTATGGCGAGATCTACATCCTAAAGAAAAACAATACACCTACTTCTCCCCCAGGCATCGGTCATGGTCACGGATTGACATGTTTTGGTCAACATCAGAGATTAAAGAGGCGATTAAAGAATTGGAGATAGGTACGAATGTATGGGCAGACCACCATCCTATAATAATCAAATGGGCAGGGTTTAAAAAAAAAGATGGTCGATGAGAGCTGAATTAATGAAGGACGAGGACTTTGTTAATATGATAAAAATAGAACTATAATTCTTTTTTATGGAAAAAAAAGAGAGGACACTTCTTTACAAAATACTTGGGACACTGCTAAGGCTGTAGTGCGAGGATTGGCAATAAAGCACTTAGCCCGCAAGTGGAAAGAAGAAAGGTCAAAAAGGGTGGAGCTACTATCAAAGTTAGAAAAAATGGAAGAGGTGTTGCGATTAGACCCACGAAATCTTAAATCCAAAGAGAAAATAGAGTTAATTAGACACGAGATTTCATTAATAGACCAAAAGGAGTTGGCAGACAAAAATAGGAAAAGCAGACAAAGACAGTTTGAACATGCGAACAAACCTGGGAAGTGGTTAAGTTATAGACTAAAGAAAAAGGCAGAAGCAAGAAAAATAGAATACCTACAGGATAAAAATGGAAATTTGGCAGTTAATAGGGATCAAAAAATAAAAATAGCCCAGGAATTTTACGGCTCCTTATATGGAGAAGAAAGATGTCATGTAAATAAACTTGGAGAATATGTCCAGGGACTTCAATTGCAACCGATCCCTGATTCTTTTAAGCACACTTTAAATAAAGAGATTACTATTGACGAAATTGAAAGAGCTATTAAGAAGCAAGCGGGGGGAAAGACCCCTGGGCCTGATGGTCTCCCAAGTGAATTATACAAAGATATTATTGACTTGCTGAGTCCTCAACTAAATGATGTATTTAACGAGGCCTTAACAAATGCCAAGATACCTCAATCCTGGAGGGAAGCTTATATTTCGTTGATTTCAAAGCCCAACTCGGACCGATCATTAATTCAGAACTACAGACCAATCTCGCTCTTAAATGTTGATTATAAGATCTTTACGACAGTATTAGCAGAAAGACTCAAAATATTTCTTTCCCACTTCATCCATCAGGACCAAAATGGCTTTCTACCTTATAGACAACTTCGAGACAACGTAAGGGTAATTTTAAATGTAATGGAGTATTATGAAAGGTATTCAGACAAAGATATGGCAATGGTATTCGTAGATGCCCAAAAGGCCTTTGATAGGGTCAATTGGAATTTTATTACACAACAATTAAAAATTATGGAATTTGGCTCTAAATTTATAAATGCAATTCAGGCTAAGCAGTCGGCCAGGTTGCTATTTAATGGAACAATCTCCGATGAGATTAAAATCTCCAAAGGTACCAGACAGGGTTGCCCTCTCTCACTGTTATTATTCGTTTTAACTTTGGAACCACTTCTCAACATAATCAGGCAAGACAAGGATATTAGTGGCCTAAGGATTAGGGGATAAGAATACAAGCTCCAAGCTTTCGCTGATGATCTTGTATTCATCTTGGAAGACCCTCTAAATTCAGGTCCAATATTGCTAAAGAGAATTGAAGAATATGGAGAAGTAGCAGAATTAAAAATTAACAAAGATAAAACTAAAATGATATCCAAAAACTTAACAGAGGATCAAAAAAATAAGGTGCAGGAAGCCATGGGACTTAAATTTACAAAGAAGGTAAAATACCTAGGGACTTGGCTGACAAACAAATGCTCTAATATTAAAGAGACCTGTTAGGAGCCTGGTTTAGCTCAACAGACAGAAGCACTGTAATTTAACATCAGCTATCTGCAATTAAAGTAAGATTGAATCTCGCCAGGCTCAAGGTTGACTCAGCCTTCCATCCTTTCTAAGGTAGGTAAATTGAGGACCCAGTTTGTGGGGGCAATAAGCTGACTTTGTATAAATACATACAAAAGTATGAAGGCTATTGCTTAACGCACTGTAAGCCGCCCTGAGTCTCCAGAGAAGGGCGGCATATAAATCAAATTTTTAAAAAAAGAGAGACCAATTACTTTAAACTATTGGCTGATACAGTAGAGGACCTAGATAGATAGAAGAATATACAGCTTTCACTTTTGGGCAGACTTGCTGGATTCAAAGCCCATATGCTCCCACGATGAATTTTTCTATTTCAAACGGCTCCTGTAAATTTGGATAAAAATTTCTTTAGGAAATTGGATTAGGCAATAAGCAAATTTATTTGGCAAGGGAAAAAACCACGAATTAAGAGAAAAATGCTACAGGAACACAAAAAGAGGGGGAGCTTGGGGCTCCCAAATTGGGAGTTATATTACGAAGCCTCGTCCCTTCTTTGGATAAGAGACTGGATATCCCTTTCGAGAAAACGCATATTAACAGTTGAGGGATTTGATCTTCACCAAGGCTGGCATTCAGCTTTATGGGCACAACAAGGAAAACAATCTAAATATTTTACTAACCACTATATTAGAAGAATTTTAATAAAAATATGGGAAAAGGTGAAGAAACAAACTTATACCCAAGTTCCTAAATGGGTGGTCCCATTGGAGATGGCAACCTACCCGACTGTTTATAATATAAAAAGAAATTGGACCTACAATATCCTGATGGATGGAGGAGGGAACTTAATATCAAGAAAGGAACTTCAAGTAAAAGGAATAGATATAGATTGGTGGTCATATGCCCAAATTCAAGCTAGATTCAGGAAAGACAAACAAAGAGTATGGTATTTACCAAATGACACAACCGCTGGATAGACTCCTCCTGGGTGTTGAAACAAAATTTATATCTAAGACCTATAATCTTTTGCTATCAAGCTATACAGCTGAGGAGATAGTAAAAGATACGATGATTGCCTGGGGGAGAAACTTAGGAAGACCGATGCAACTTGAAGAATGGCAGGGAATATGGAATAGATCAATGAAATTGACATTATCAGTGGCATTTAAGGAGAACTTTTATAAAATGATCTATAGGTGATACCTCCCACCAGATAGAATAGCTAAAATGTTCCCTGGATCTCGGACAAATGTTGGAAGTATAATTCGGCCAGGGGTACTTTCTTTCACCAGTAGTGGACCTGCCCTCAGATCAGGAAATTTTGGGAAAAGATTCAAAAATGGTTGAACGAGGTAACAGGTGCAAGTTTCCCCCTAACTCCAGATTCTTACTTGGAATCAAACTAAAAGATGTGGGCAAAGAAGACTGGCACCTATTCATCCATATTACAACAGCAGCGAGAATGGCATTTGCCCAGCATTGGAAAAATGTAAATACACCATCAGATCAACTTATAATAAATAAGATATTGAATTGTGCTGAATTGGACAAATTAACGTATATCCTAAGAGAGAAAAAAGAATCCAAATATTACAGTAACTGGGAACGCTGGTATATATGGCTAAAGAAGAGGACAAACATAGAATAAATAACATAGCATTAAATATATACTTAGTTATAATGAAATAGTGTTTGGTATCTAAAATAGTCAACGCTATTTGAAGAAAAGGATTTACTGGGATGTAACTTTGAATAAGTATCTGGGGGTTCAACATGACCTCCGGTTAGTCCTTCTTTGTGGTGGTCTTTATGTGTTGTGTATACCTATATATAACATATCTGTTTGAAAATTACATTATATGTTTTTTTATTTGTAAATAATTAATAAAGATCTATTTTAAAAAAAAGAAGTGGGGAGAGCGTGCAGCATTGGGGGGCCGCTGTGCTGATTGTATAGGTATCTGATGTGATTCTGCTTAGCTTCACCTGCTGCTTCCTGTTTGTTAGGAAGCTTATGATCCACTTACAAGTATGTTCAGGTACCTGTAGCTGGTTTAGCTTAGTTAGAAGAATGTCTGGAATGATGGTATTGAATACTGAACTAAAGTCTACAAAGAGGACCCTTGCGTAGATCTTTGGAGATTCAAGATGTTGTAAGATGTAGTGCAGAGCCATATTAACAGCATCATCTGTTGATCTATTTGCTCGGTATGCAAATTGCAAGGGGTCTAACAGCAGATCCGTGATGGTTTTCAAGTGGGACAGCACTAGCCTTTCAAAAGTTTTCATGACTACAGATGTTAGAACAACTGGTCTGTAGTCATTCAGTTGCTTGATGGTGGGCTTCTTCGGCACTGGGATGATAGTAGAGCGTTTGAAGCAAGAAGGAACATAGCATATCTCTAGCGATTTATTGAAGATATGGGTGAAGATGGGGCCCAATTGGTCAACACAGACTTTTAATCAAGAAGGTGTTATTTTGTCTGGGCCTGGAGCTTTTCCTGGCTTTTGTCTGTGAAATAGGTCTTGCACTTCCTTTTCTGTGATCACCAGGGGTTGTGAACCCAATGGGATGGGGTCACTTGTAGGAGGCTTGGCTGTTGTTGGTGTGTCTGAGATGGACGTTGTGGAGATAGGTGGCTGTAGTTTCCTTTCAAACCTGCAGTAAAACACATTTCCTTCAGCCTGGGAAGATGGCTTGCCGTAGCCAGTGATACTTTTAAGAGTTTTCCACATGTTTGCTGGTTCATTTGTTAGCTTTTCTTTTTCTTTTTCTTTTTTGTAATTTTTTTTTTTCCAACATAAACAGAAAACAGAAATTATTTTTCAGAACGAAGTCTTGGTCCGGTCACAAATGGGTACACTAATTTAACAAATGAAAAACAAACACTTTTAACATAAATTTCAACATCTTAATCAATCTTTCTATTATCTCGTCATATATCCTAATCTCCTACTAAAACAAATCTCCTTTTTATATTCAATTATAAGTTTAATTATAAATCAAAATTCAAAACCGTTTTATCTAAAAAATTTTTATCCCTTGCTCCATTTAGCATCAACATTAAACACAAAGACAATCTATTCTATTAATCTATATATTTACCTTACAATTTTATCACAAATCTTAATTTCAAAATATATACAACTCAATTTTTATTTCAATTTATTAATCAAGATTTCTTTCTATTTTTCTCGTTTTCTAAACCCAATCTATCCTGTTATATTCTTAAACTTTTACACAGAAATCTCAAAATTTACCATTTCATTTTAATTATCACCCAACATTTTCTTTTTCACCCCTTGTTAATAATTATTCAATATATTCTCCTCAATCTCCTCCATTACTCCACCTATTGTTTGGCTGGTTTCCAGCATAGCATATTTTGGCTGAGTTTTCAGCATATTATCCTCCTTAACTCCCTCTTTTATTTGGCTGATTAACAGCATTTTTTATTTTGGCTGATTAACAGCATTTTTCTCCTTAACTCCACCTATTATTTGGCTGATTAACAGCATTCTCCTCCTCAACTCCACCTATTATTTGGCTGATTTCCAGCATTTCATTGTTTGGCTGATTTTTCAGCATATTCTCCTCCATTAACTCCAACTTCTATTCTACTAACCTATTAAAAATTTCTTTTTCCAGATATTATCTTTTAATCCACTGTCTCAACAATACTTTTCCAGGGTGTATTTCTTAATATTAATCCTTCTCAGTATATATTAAATATAATCACAATTATAATTTCCATCTATGTACCTTAATACATCATCTAAAATCATTGAGAATTAATCACAGTTATCATCCACCACTTTGTTATCAAATTAAAACTAAAGCATGTTACAACAAATTATGCTTTTATGAACAGATCACTTTTAGTCACCTTGGCTTCCCATTTCTATTTTTATAATATTTCTATCTTTATTTACCATGAACACTTATCTTTATTTAAAGCTCATATATATTTTGAACAGTTAAACAGTTCAAAACATTCTTTAAACAGTTAAACATCCAAACATTGCTATCCAATTTATCTATTTTGCTTCTTCTTTTCCTTATCTGTCCATATGCATTTCAATTCAAAGTCAATATTTCCACGCTTAAAACTCTGCATATCCTTTTGAATCCATTAAAAAGTCTGCTTCCAGTAAAAACATTGGCTTCTCAACTTCTGTTGCTACGCCAAAACTTCTGTTGCTGCACTAGTTAGTTAAAAGTTTATTAAACATTGTATCTCTTCTTTCTTTGTAAAACCATCAAAGGACAGAATAGGGATCTCCAAAGTTCAAATAACCATAGTTCTTTTCAAAGTAATCCACAATATGTAGCAAGTCAAATAGGTTCTTTTCAAGGAAAGCAAATTCCCACAATGAGCACTTTCACTTAGTCACAGTTTCAATCGCCATTTTGAAACATTTATATAGCAATCCGTTTGATCTCTTTGTCTGGCTTTTATAGGTGGCAAATCCTTAGTTTGCTTTTTCCTTTTCAAGTTCTCAGTTTTAAGAAAAAAATTCAAATATCAAGCTTTATTTAGTTAATAAGCAATTCCCTCCAATCAATCAGTGGTGAAATACAGTTCTTAAAGGGTTTAAAACTTCTTTCCCTTTTTTTTCCCCCAAAGTCTTCAAGCCCCTCAGCTCTTCAGCCGCTAATTAAGGCTGGGGATCTCATTTATAAATATCCTCATTAGCGCATTGTTTCCGCCTGGGCTGGTGTCACTCACCCGGCTCCGAAGCGCTTCGTCCTTTCTTCCTTCCTCCTGCACTTTGCTTATCTCGATTTGTTGCAGTCTCGGGGCAGCTGCCATGGCTGCCGTCCCCAGCTGCTGACTTAGAGGGTTGCCTCTGGCCTCCGAGGAACTTGCCTGTTCCTCTCGGCCACCCAAGGGGTCCCTCTTTTTTCCTCTTTCCCTTCAGGACGGGGTAGGTCCGCAGACCTGTCAGCGGCGGTTAGCCAGACAGGGGTTTTGGCAAGGCTCATCAGAGCCCCGCCATTTCCCTGTCTGCATCACCGCGACGCCAAAACGGAAGTCCCCATTTGTTAGATTTTCAGAGTAGTTTCTTTTTGTTGCTCTGATCTCCCTTGTTAATACATTTCTGGCCTGATTGTGCAGCATTTTATCACCTTTTCTGTAGGCTTCCTCTTTGGAACGATGTAGCTGCTTAAGTTTAGCTGTGAACCAAGGTTTATTGTTACTGTATATTTGCAAGTTCCTGGTCGGTACACATAGGTCTTCACAGAAGCCGACATATGATGTTACAGTATCTGTGAGTTCACCCAGGTCTGTAAGGTATCTTCAAAAATATTCCTATCAGTGCAGTCAAAGCAAACCTGTAGCTTTAAAAATTTTTAAATTCTCACCTCTCTTTCTGCAGATTCCATCAGTTTCTGTTCTGTCCCCGTCCCACACACGCACCCCCACAGACAGCCCAGAGTTAATAAACCACACGACAAAGTCTTTGAAGATAAAGCTGGCAGCAACCCAGTGGCTAGCTGCCAATTCAGACTTTACTCACACAAAACAAAGATTAAACTGCAAGCATTCTGATAAAGCAGGCAAAGTTTCAGCAATACAAGTATTAGTCCAAATGCAGTCCGACAAGGCAGGCAAAAGTCCAGTAACGCGGAGATCATGGATTATTTCTAGTTTTTGCTCGTCACAAACTGAACCGGCCACCACACCCACATTTATACCCTGTGGGGTGTGGTCCAGTGACTCAGCTAATCTCTGGCACGCCTTCCCCTCTGCTGCACACGCTTCTCCCTGCGCCGCTGTTGAGGATCCAGTCAGCAATTATCTCCTTCGTCGCTGTCCACCTGTGGCTGCGGGGACATGCTTGGCTTTGAGCCTATCTCTTGGCCTTCGGTGTCCTCCGGAGGCATTGCCAGAGAGGAGGGTCCTGGAGAGAGAGGCCTTGCCAACTCCTCTCCCTCACTCTCAGATACCTGCATCTGTCGATAGCCCAGGCTCAGGCAACGGAGCCACAACAGTTTCATCCAACCATTACTTTCTTTCTTATTCTTTCAACCAATTCATTTTATCTATCTATCTATCTCTCTATCCATCCATCTATCTATGTTTTGAAATTTGATAGTCTTTCTCTACATGATAAAATCATCACAACATGCTTCTTTCATAGTGGTCACAGATGTGGTCAGTTTATATTATTTTGTACCATTTATTCTTAATCCTATTCAAATTAAAACTCATTGACAATTTAAAAGCTAAAAAACTAAAAAAGACTAAAGATTTATTTACTTCACTATTTACCATTTATATTCATTGCATTTTCTCTATCAAACTATTGGTCTTTCATATATTTTCCTTGTTGCATCATATATTCTTAAATTCACTGCAAATGATACAGGTTCTTACCAACATGACATCAACTGCATACAAGACTGCAGCACATGTAAACATGCCTGTAACAACTGACAAGTATTCCTGATACATGTCTCCTTGCACATTGTAAAACAATGGAAACATTATTTTCATTGAAGCTCTGTACATTATACAATACCTTATAACCGTGATGGCGAACCTATGGCACGCATGCCACGGGTGGCACGCGGAGCCATATTAGTGGGCACGCCAGCTCAGCTCTGGGGTGCATGCATGTGCTGGCCAACTGATTTTCGGGCCTTCTGGGCCCACCAGAAGTAGGTAAACAGGCTGTTTCCTGCCTCTGGAGGGCCTGGGGGGGAGGGGGAGGCCTGTTTTTCTTTCTTACCTGGCTCCAGATCCTCTCTATTTATCTGGGAAGGGCAAAAACAGTCTTCCCCACTCCCTTGGAGGCCCCTACGGAGGCTGAAAGGGCCCATTTCCCGACTCCCAGTGGGACAGGAAGTGACTTTTTTGCTGTCCCCTGCCTCCAGAGACTCCTAGAGAGGCTCCTAGAGACTCCTAGAGAGGCTCCTAGAGACTCCTAGAGAGGCTCTGGAGGCAAAAAATGTCACTTCCTGTCCCACCGGGGATTGGGAAGTGGGCCCTTTCAGCCTCTGTAGGGCCTCCACAAGGGAGTGGGAAAGGCTGTTTTCGCCCTTCCCAGATAAATAGAGAGGATCTGGAACCAGGTAAAAAAGAAAAATGGGTCTACCAGGCCATCATGTACCAGGAGCGGGGGGGGAGGAGGGAGGGTTGCGCACGCATGCGCTTGGACACATGCACACGTGATCCTCCCCCGCCCCCCTTCTCCTGGCATGCGATGGCAAAAAGGTTAGCCATCACTGCCTTATAATAATCTTTGAAAAAAGTGGTGGTTCTTTTATAATTTTTTCTTTTTTTTCTTTTTTTAATATACTTTATTAAATTTTTCCATTATAAAAGAAAAATATATAATCTCTACCTCCTTCAGAGGCACAGTGTTTATACATATTAAGAAATCATACATCATATATTTTGAACAGCTAAGGATGAAGCATATTTGATGTATGATTTCTTATAATTTTTTCTTTCTCATCCAAAGCTTGTTCATTTCATTTTACCCAACGCATTTTTCCTACTTCCTATTACAAGAAAGATTTCTGTTTCACTTTCCACATCCTCTTTCCTTCCAAATTTTTCATTGTGTATTAGAATAAAATACTTTTTCATACAAAATTCATACTTTTGCATCCTGCTGTTCTCATTTCTCTCTTTCCCTTCTTTCCCCAGTTCTACCTTAACTCTTAACACCAAAATCTCACATTGTGGTTGTATACTTCCCTTGTTCTTCCAGTGTTTCATTATACACAAATTATGCTTTTCTGTTCTTTCCTTTACCACATACGGTTATGGAAAGATGCATGCTTAGGTCTCATGTTCAAAATTGACCTTTTTCTAAGCAGATAATCAACTGTACTGAAGGTAGTCCTCGACTTATGACTACAATTGAACCCAAAATTAGTAACATGGTTATTTAAGTGAATCTGCTTCCCCATTGGCTTTCCTTGTCAGAAGGTTGCCAAAGATTGACCAGAGGACACTGCAGCTGTCATGAGTCAGTTGCCAAGCATCTGAATTGTGATCATGTGACCATGGGGACCTGGACTGAAAGTTCTGACAGCCACTCGCCCCTCCCTGTGGTCATGTGATTCCATTTTGGGTGATCAGCAACTGACTTGCACTTACAGTTGTGGTTTACTTCCAATTTTCAGCAAAAAACACCCATTGCATACAATAGGTTTGCTTAATGACTACCACAAAAAGGTCATCAAATTGGGCATAGTCACATGATGACCTACTTAACCACACAACTTTCAACTGCAATTCTGGCTCCATTACGGTTGTAAGTCAAGGACTACCTGTAATGCTTTTGTAAAATACATTTCATTGCTTGACAGTAATGTTAGAAATCATGTAGTTAAACAGTGATCAAAGAAACCCTGACACAACAAATTTAAATAATATGCTATTATTAACTAGGCTTGTAAAACTTGTAAAAAAGGTAAGCAGGTGTCTTATTTATCTTTGTAGGTGACACTTCCTAGCATGGTCTTATTCTTATTAATAGACAAGTGTAGCTTCTTGTTAGGTAGCAGCCTTCTTCCATTTTTATCGCTTGCATTCATGTTTTGTCTCATTCCATGTGGAATGTGTGAGAGTAGGAATACAGATGAGAAGCCAAACTTCAAACAGCCATGTTTATTGCAGACAATGACTCAGTAAAACCAACATGCAATTTCCGGCTGATAGCCCCTTTTAAAA
Source organism: Pantherophis guttatus (assembly GCF_059756535.1). Taxonomy (NCBI): domain Eukaryota; kingdom Metazoa; phylum Chordata; class Lepidosauria; order Squamata; family Colubridae; genus Pantherophis; species Pantherophis guttatus. The sequence goes on along the minus strand of NC_142068.1, from coordinate 98,842,187 downwards.
GAAAACTATCAGCCTTTAACCAATAACATTAAAATATATCCTACACCTCCGTGGGAAAAAAAAAAAGTCTCTGCTCATGCCTGCGTGGACATAACACCCCTTCTCCCTTGGGGAAACTTCATATACCACAAACATAATCACCCAGATACATTGGTCTACGGTGGCTTCCCGTCGACTGGCAGCTCTCCTGTATTTCTGTTGGGCCCTCACACATCGACTGCATTCTCAACAATTCTTCAACTACATCAGATGGCTTACAGATACTCTTTGCCCCCCCCCCGAACATATCCCTCAGTTGGAGATGGGCAAGAATGAGATGAGCTCCGTGACCCTCAATAACAGGTGTTTCATTCTGCACGGCCTCAGCCCTTCAGATACCTTTCACTGCATTGTTGTCCCTCTCGGTCTTCTGGATTCCCACCCTGGTTTATTTCTTCCAGCTCCCTAATGGCTGTGCCCATCACTCAGCTCCGAAGCTGATCGATATGTCGGCGCTACAGGCGCCCATCCTTGAGCTCCACCCGGTACGAACGGGGACCCATAGCATCTGTAATCTGTGCCGGCAGCCATATGGGTTGACCAGTATAATTCCGGGCGTATACTAGATCACCTTGCTCAAAGGTCCTGACCGTACTTTCCCAATCTGTGAGGGTTTCTGTCGAATAATCGGGGTGTATTCTATCTAAATTTGTTCTTAGTTGGCAGATGAGCACGTCATCAAAATAGGGCACAACCCCAGGGATGCCATATAACAAACGTTCCATCAGGCTTTGAAACAACCCTGGGGCCACGCTCACCCCAAACTAGGCGGCGACAATGGAACACCCCCCCGATGCGTTATGATTGTTTGGGCTTCGGCAGTGGCGTCATCTACAGGGAGCTGCTGATACGCTTGAGCAAGATCTAACTTTGCAAAGATCTTAACTCCCCCCCCCCCCCCGAATGTAATAAGTGCTGCACCACTGGTAACGGATAAGCATTATGTTGAAGAGCCCTATTCAACGTACATTTATAATCTGCACAAATTCGGACCGACCCATCTGGTTTCACTGGCGTCACGATAGGGGCCTCCCACTTGGCATGGTCCACCGGTTCCAGTACGCCTTGCTGAATCAATTTATCTAGTTGTTTGTCAACTTTGGGCTTTAGTGCAAATGGCACCCTCCTTGGTTTCATTTTTTTTTTTTTTTTTAGACATACAACATAAAATACATCTTTTTAGATCAAGGATTTGATCCAGTATAAAATAGGTACAATTACTCACATTCCCTCAACCAATTTTGTTCCAAATTTTATCCATTTATATCTTTAAAAAAAAAAAAGAAAGAAAAAAGAAAAAATCTTATTCTAAGCATTTATCATTCTACTATATCACCCAAAATTCTAAACAATTATTTCCAAATAGACACCATTACAAATCTTTATCATTTTAACAATCAATATTATCTCCAGATATATTTTCCTCCACTCCTAACTTTTTATTTTTTGGCTAGTTCACAGTTTTGTTTTAACTGTTACCCAGCGTATGCTTTCCTCCACTCCTAACTCTATTTATTGGCTGGTTCACAGCTTTACTTTGTTTTCCAGCACATGCTTTCCTCCACTCCTAACTCTTATTTTTATTTTTAACTGGTTCCCAGCTTTGCTTTAACTGTTCTCCAGTATGATGCTTTCCTCCACTCCTACCTTGTTTGTAAGACTGGATCACAGCTTTGCTTTCACTGTTCTCCAGAATCATGCTTCCCTCCACTCCTAACTTCATTTGTTTAGCTGGTTCATAGCATTTTATTTTAGTTATTGTCCAGCTTTATGTTTTCCTTCATTCCTAACTCTTATTTTTATTTTTAACTGGTTCCCAGCTTTGCTTTAACTGTTCTCCAGTATGGTGCTTTCCTCCACTCCTACCTTGTTTGTAAGACTGGATCACAATTTTGCTTTCACTGTTCCCCAGAATCATGCTTCCCTCCACTCCTAACTTCATTTGTTTAGCTGGTTCATAGCATTTTATTTTAGTTATTGTCCAGCTTTTTGTTTTCCTTCTTTCCTATGTCTCTTATTCAGTTATTTAACTTTAAATTAATTCACAATGTATTACCCATATTTATTTTTCGATCCATTCTCCTCCATATTTTTTACTAATTTAAAATAAGAATGTATATCAACAAATATCTTTACTCCTATTCTCTCCTAGGCTTTCTCCCATTCCATGCTTATTTCTTATTTTCTATAAGTAACATTTTAAGTCACTTTAAAATCAATTTTCTATAATTGTTAAGTCTGTAAATAGTTCTTTTTAATATCCAGCACCTTGAAAAACATTTTCTTCTACATTATTAGGTCTGTAAATAGAGCTTATTAAAGATTCAAAATTTAAAAAGGCATTAGAACATCCAGAAATCATGTTTTTCAATCATTTGTACTCTTGTTTTCTAGTCAAATTATTTGTATATTTATAAGGTCAATTTCAATAAAAATAATAGTAAAGAGAGAGAGAGAATAGTACAATATTAATAATAATTAGAATAAAAAAAGAAAAAAGGAAAAAAAGGAAAGAATAGAAATAACAAAAGAGATTGAAAAAGAAGAATTAGGAAAAGTAGAGGGGAAAAAAGACAAAGAAGAAAATAAGAAAAAAAAAAGAAGAAATAGAGAAAGAACAAAGAGAAGAAGGAAAGTATCTCCTAATGTTATTCAGACATCAAAAACCCAGACACCATTACATCCATTTAAATCAAACTATAGTATTTTGTTATCTTGTTACATAATATATTCCATTTTTTTCCTTCTGTCTAAGTATGTTTCTTTTCCATTTCAGTGTCATCAAAGTTATAAGTTCTGTAAAATTAGTTCTGAATTAGCTATTCCATATATAGTATCATCGTGTCCTTCTTTTATTGCCGTGCCCCCTCTCTGTTGCCACTCTTATTAGTTCAGTTTTCATTATTCCATTTAGTTTCTTCTTTCTGATCTTCAATACATCCTCCAATAAACAGATTATATATCCAAAGTCAAGCCTCCTGAATTTTTCTCAAAATAATCCACTTTAAGTAACAAGCAACAAAGTTTCTCAGCAGAAAGCAGAAACAAGCAGTCTGGAATTTACACTTTCACTTCTCAGCTGGTAACCATTTTGTGCATCTCCATTTGTCTTTGTTTTTAAAAGCGTATTTATTTCCTCTTCTCTTTCCTCTCTCTCAAACATAATCCATTCTCATTTAGCCACAAAAAAAGAAGAAAAAAACCCAGATCTGTAGTGAGATCGTTTCCAAGAAGTCAGTAATTAACGCTATCCATCAACAGGTCTTTTCCTTCCACCATTCATTTGAGCCTTTTTGCCCCAATAGTTCTCAGCCGCTGTTAAAGCTGGGGCACACTTATTATAATCCAGCATTTACGGGCAGTTCCCGCCTGGGCAGAAGTCCACTCACCCGGCTTTCAAACTCCCTGCTCCACTCTCTGCTTCTCCTCCTGCACATCCTTTTGTTCCGATTGCTGCAGTCTTGGGGCAGCCGCCATGGCTGCTGCATCCACCGCCGCTGGCGCAGAGGGCAATCCTCCGGCCACGAGAACCTGCCCGTTCCTCTCGGCCATCCGAGGGGTCCCTCTCTAACTCCCTTTCCCTACAGGACATGGTAGGTCCACAGACCTGCCGGTGGCGGCTTAACAGATGGGGTTTTCGCGGGGCTCCGAGGAGCCCTGCTAATTCCCTGCCTGAATCGCCGCAGCGCCAACTGGAAGTCCCCCTCCTCGGTTTCATTCTTATTGGTGCCACCTTGGGGTCCAAACTGAAGGATATCAGGATACCCCTATATTCTCCCAACTTTCTGTCAAACACATCGGCGAACTCTTTACTCAACTCTCCGATGGTTTCTCCCTGGATTTTATGAACCCCAGTAATCTCTAACCCCAATGCTGCAAACCAATCCAGTCCCAGGAGGTTAGGCAGTGCACTTTCAACAACAACCAATTTAAGTGGCCCGGATAAGTCTTTATATTCTACGTGGAACGTTCCGCTACCCTTAATGGGGATGTTATTTCCTTGATAATCTCTCAAACAAATGCGACTACATATAAGCTTCTGCTCGGCTCTGTGTGGCACCAATTTCTATAGAGTTTGCCAGGATACCATTGTTGTTCCCAATCCTGTATCCACTTCCATACGGCAGTGAGATTTTATTTATTTATAAAATTTGTATGCCGCCCTATCTCCAAGGTCTCAGGGCGGCTCACAACAACAATCAACCAAGCAACCGTTAAAATCAACAAATATACACAAAAATATGAAAAGTTTAAAAAATTTTAAAATATACTACCCCATCAGTCCAGGCTGGGGGACATAAATAGCCAGGTTTTCTTTTTTTTTTTTTTTATTGAAAAGGTTTTCAAATACAAATTTTTCCCCCTTTTTCCCCCCCCTCCCCCCCCTCCCTAACCCCCCCTCCCCACCCTTCCCCCCCTGTGACTTCTTCGTAACAAAAAAAAACCCTAATTCATAACAGATTACTTACTCCCTCCTCAAAATACTGACCTTTACTTACTAAGAGTATTATAAATCCCCCTTTATCCATACATTTCAGAAAAGAAGAAGAGAAAAAAAAAAAACAAAAAAAAAAAACACATTATACTATAACTATTATAAAATAACTCTAATTTAGCATAATAGTGTTTTATATCTATGCATTATTGCAACAATTCAAAACCACCTTCCACTTTAAAACTATACAATAAGTCCTACTTTAATAACATTTCAAAGCGGGCTCCCCATAAAATCTAATTTAACATTTATTCCACTCTATCCATTTCCTCCACTCCCCTAAATGTATCACTTAAAAATCCCTTTTCTTAAACTAATCAATCTGTAGCTAGCTTATTCACCCACTGTCTTACAAATTTACCATACACAACAATTCTTGATATCTTTAATTCACTGCCCACACTACTTAAAAATATATATATATATATATTCCATTATATCTAAATAAAAAAAGAAAAGACAATAACTTTAAATTTATAGTCCATATAATATCTTCTTGAAGTCTTTCCACTGGATTGTTAAAACCAACATCCATAATAGGGTGACATAGCTTGCGAATGCAACAGTTTATTCAAGATCTCCAATCATATCTGCCCCCATCAGTAGTAAACATCTTCTTATATATATAAAAGTAAAAACAACCACCCGAGTGACATTATAATTGTATTCCATATAATAATAATTGTGGGTTTCATCAGGATTATTAATTTCCATCATCGTATTGGGTAACAACCCGATCTTCTGCATGTCCCAATGTGATTCTCTTGCCTTATAATTCAAGATAATTATAATATATTTATCAACACAAAAAGAAGTTTCAAAGTAGATAATTCAAAACCATCAATTTGAGGCTCTTTCCATGTCCCAAAATTACGGCAATGCAGAGATCTGCCACTATCCTCAGGATGATATTGACCAATATGTCGCCTCCTCTATGTTTTCACATAATCATTCATATTTTAAAATCACTGGCTTCACTGTTGCTTGGGTTAGAAATTTCTATTTTTGTACAACCTATTTCTTTTTTTGTTTTCTTTTTGTGGGTTTGACCTCCATCCTAATTTTTTGTGTCTCGCATTTCTTTTTTATCCCTTGTATATCCTCTAATTGGTTTCCATGCTTGTCCTTGCCTTGATAAGTCATCACATTAAAATCAGATGGCACTTCTCTCAAATTTGTAGATAATCCAGCTGGGGTATCCGATAAATCCAAAGGCAATTTATCTGGTACAGTCTCTGTCTTTAGTTCCAGCTCCTTCTGCTTATCCTGTATTATATCTGAAGACGTTAAATTCATTTTCAACCTATTTTGATAAAATTCTTCCGCCCTTTCAACAGTATTTAACTGGTATCTTTCTCCTTGATATCTCAATATAATACCAACTGGGACGTCCCACCGGAATTGAATATTTCTCCTTTTTAACTCAGACACCAGAAAGCCAAATTTCTTCCTTTCCATTAGTATCTTAGGTGGGAGTTCCTTGTAAATCCAAATCTTTCTTCCATACAATTGCAAATTAGAATTGAAGGAATTTTGCACAATTTTATTCCTAATTTCTTTATCTGAAAAATAGATTACCACATCTCTAGGCAATTGCCTTTGCTTGGCAGTCCAGGAGTTTATTCGATAAGCTCTATCAATCCTACAAAACACTTCCTCAGGTTGAATCTTTAAAATCCCAGCTAGAAATTCAGAAGATATTTTCCTTAAGTCATCTCTGTTATTTTCCTGCAAACCTCTAAGTCTTATTGCATATTCTGTGAAATTATATTGTATCTTTAGAACCTCTTTTTGAATCCTCTGTTCCAGATATTCTACATTACCAGACTTTTGGTCAGCATCCATTTTAAATTTTTCTTCTGAACTATAATCCTGAATATTTAACAAATCATTTTCAATTTTTTGAATTCTATTGTCCAATTTATCTTGAATTTCATCCATTTTTGACTCTAGTAAATTAGTATTTGTATCCAACCGAATCATGAATTCTGACAATTTTAAAATTTTTTGCTGCAAAAAGTCAAACTTGGATTTCACCAATTCCTTAGTTTCCTGCTTAAATTTTTCAAGTTGCTGATTCACAATCTCATCCCTTCTTTCAATCTCCTCTAAGAGAAATTCTATTATATTAAAATCAGGTTTCTGGGACTGAAGAGTTAAAACTTGTTGCTTTAAATTCTTAGTGGGGGAATCCCCCCCACCTATTTGTTTGTCTGACTTCACAAGCCTCAGTGCCATGTTTCCGCCTAAGCAGGCTTTGTTAGAAGAAGAAAAAAAAAAAAAACAAGACAAAAGACTTCCAGCCAGCAACACTCAAGCCTCCAGGGAAAAAAGAGAAAAACAAAAACAGGAGCGGAGTTTTGTCTACAAATGTAGCCAGTGGTATTTATTCCGCTACATTGTAATAATAAAAAACGGAAGAACTTTCCCTCTCAAACTCTTCTCCAGCCGCGGCAGACGCCATTTTAAAAAGAAACTTTTTTCCTCTTTCTCTTCCTCTATTCTCTTAAGTAATTTTTAAAAGATAAGTAAAATACTTGCGCTTCAGTATTACAGGTCCAGCTCACATTTTCTTTGAGTAATCTGTCAAATTCGCAGGCTTGCTTTTGACGCCTGGCTCTGCATTAGCAGAGGTCTCCCAAAGCCCGGAGCAGCGGCTGGGGATATGGGGCATCTCATCCGCTCCATCCCAAAAGTAAAAGAAAAACTTTTGGGACTCTGCAGAGAGTTCTACCCACCCCTGCCGGCTCTATCTCCGTTTCCTCATGGGAACGGAGTTTTTTCGAGCCGCCGTTCCGTTGTGAAGGCGGCTCTGACAGGCAGTGGAAGCTGACGATCCCAAAGGAACGTCTGGCGGCGGCCAGCAGCAAACAGGAAGTCCATAAATAGCCAGGTTTTCAATTCACGGTGGAAGGTGCGAAGGTCAGGGGCCAACTGGAACCCCAAGGGAAGTTGATTCCAAAGGGTGGGGCGCTCACAAAGCTCTACCCCTGGAGGTCGCCAGCCGACATTGTCTAGCCGACGGCACCCTGAGTAGGCCCTCTCTGTGAGAGTGCACTGGGCGATGGGAAGTTGACGCTGGTTGCAGGTGGTCCGACAAATAGCCTGGGCCTAAGCCATGAAGGGCTTTATAGGTTAACACCAGCACCTTGAATTTCACCCAGAGGGCGACCGGCAACCAATGCAAGCCGCGCAGGAGAGGTGTAATATGGGAATATCGGGTCCCTCCCGCAACAACCTGCGCAACCGCATTCTGTACCAGCTGAAGCCTCCGGGTAGTCTTCACGGGCAGACCCAGGTAGAGAGCATTGCAGTAGTCGATCTGGGAGGTGACTAGTGCATGAGTGACTGTGTGTAGGGCATCTCGGTCCAAGTATCCTGCAATAAGGACAGTAATGTAAATTTTACTACTTCCCGGAATCCCGGTTTGATTGCTCTCCCTCTCTGAATGACAAGCGTCCGTATTAATAGTAAAACACTTGTCCTCTGGGGTTCTTAACCTCGGTGGGCCATGCTTATCCCCCCATTTCGAATTGAAGTCTGTCCAGCTGGGGCAAGCAATGCGGCACGGCAAACTTGTGCTAAGTGACCCTTCTTCCCACACCGTCTACAAATGGTGTTTTTATGGCGACACATAGCTCTTGGATGGTTTCCGCCGCACGCTATACACGAGAACAACTTTCGATCCTCTGTCCATCTATGTTCCTTGCTAGCCGCTCTCAACCAATGGACATCATCATGATTATTTCCCTCATCTTCAGTGTCCTCCCGTAATTCCATCTCTCCCCGATGGACGGTTCCCCTCTTCTAGCCACCAGGGGGCTGCCCATCTTCTGTATCTCTTCCGTCGATCTATTCGATGATTCAACAGCTTGCGCCGCCTCTACTGCTGTCTGTAGTGTTAATGTTGGTTTCGCCAATAATCGCCTCTGTAATCGAACATCCCGAACCCCACAGACCAATCTGTCTCGAAGGGCTTCATCTAAGTTGCTAAATTCACAATAGATAGCTGCTTTCCTGAGGGCTGCCATATAACAACTGATAGACTCACCCTCCGCCTGGTCCCTATTGTAAAAAGCATGTCTTCTAGCAATACAAGATGGTCGAGGAGCATAATGTTCCCTCAATTTGCTTAATAATATGTCCCAAGGAACTATCTGCAGGGGTTGGGGCACCATGAGGGCCCTCGCTGTCTCAAACACTTCTTTTCCACAAATGCTTAAAAAAAGTGCTCGTTTACGATTGTCTGTGATATTTGTATAGTCATTAGCTTCCAATATACAGTCAAAAAGGATTAGATAAGAATCCCACGTTTGTGTTTCAGGATCAAACGGAACAAACTGTAGTGAGTTAGCCATTCTCTTTTCAAAACAAACAGTCTCCACTCACACGTGCCTCTTTTATCTCTACGTTGGCTCAGGGCCCAGCAATTCCTCTTTCATCGCCAATGGAATGTGTGGGAGTAGGAATACAGATGAGAAGCCAAACTTCAAATAGCCATGTTTATTGCAGACAATGAATCAGTAAAACCAACATGTAATTTCTGACTGATAGCCCCTTTTAAAGGAAAACTATCAGCCTTTAACCAATAACATTAAAATATGTCCCACACCTGCGTGGAAGAAGAAAAGTCTCTGCTCATGCCTGCGCGAACATAACACCATGTGTCCATTGAAATGGGCTCATTCAACATGTCACCCCGGCCAGGTAAACAGTACAATTGCTACATTCATAAACAGCTTTGGTTATTAGTCATAAAGTGAGTAGACATAAACTTAAAAAAATAAGAGGAATGAGGAAATGTAATTATCCCTCAGACAGGAATACATTATTAAAATTAGATTCCCTGTTTTAAACCATTTTGGATATAAAGAGAAGGCATTGAAAGTCACAGAGAGTAACAAAAGGCCTGTAAAAATGCAACTTGTTCAAACCATGGTATTTTCCTTAGCCTCATATGAATTGGGCACTACAGAAACAAGACAGCAATTGTTTCGTCTAAATGCCATGTGCACCCATACTATTTCCATAAGGTATCATCTAAGCCAGGGGTCCCCAGCTTAGACTTAGACTTGACTTAGACTTAAAATAACTTTATTGTGACTTTGAATGTACACTAATTGGCATACATTAAAATGAAATTTTGTTGCATGCAGCTCTCAAAGGGTCGTCACCTCCAATATACAATACATAAATATGATTAAATAAATAAATACGAAAGTATGCAGTTACGGACTAAAATAAAATTTTTATAAATATAAGTAAACAAAATATTTTCACTGCCTTTGAAACAAATTCGTGAACATGAAGATCTAAGCCCCAGAGCTCACTGTAACAACATTGCTAAAAAGGCATTAAGAGTTGTCAACCTTATTTTACGAAATTTTCTCTCTGGTAACACTATACTTCTAACTAGGGCATACAAAACCTTTGCCAGACCTATCCTTGAATAATGCTCACCTGCCTGGAACACACACTGTGTTTCGGACATTAATACATTAGAGTGGGTCCAGAGGTATTTTACAAGAAGAGTACTCAACTACTCTCTCGCAATAAAATTCCTTATACCACCAGCCTTGAAATTTTAGGCCTGGGTAACCTTGTAAGATCCCAGATGTTTCCCCGAGCCCTGAAATGCCAAAGAGAGTGAGACTTGGGACGAGGCTTGCAAAAAAATATCAGCTTTTTATTCTTGGGCCAAAGTAAAAAGTCTGGGTGATACTATTTCCAAAACACATACAAAAACATGTAAGGAATAGATACACACTGCAAGAGTGGCTCAGAGTATTTTAGCCGATAGAAACAAAGTTTATCCAATCAAAGGTTCATCACCAGCATGATCTTTCTTTGTTCGGGCCTCTGTCTCTGTCCACACTTTGCTATTTTACAGAGTATCCCTTGTCCTTGTGTTTTTGGGCTCCTAGGCAGCCCCCACCCCCCTACCCCCTTATCTATGGAGTAGGATGTTCCTGGGAACTGCCTCTAAGGATGTGCCTAGCTCTGAAACAAATTACAGAAGCGAGAAACCAAATAGAAAAGGATACAATTCTCTTACAGAATGAATTCCTAACAAATGATTCCCAACCATAGCAAAATAGTACAAGCAACTTCTTTTAACAGAAGCAAAGAGCAAAGGTTAGATTGATTCGTATCAATATGGCCTTTCAACCTTGAACTACGCAGTCTACGTTACGACCTAAGCTTAGTACGTAAGATTATCTACCATAATGTCCTACCTGTTAATGAATACTTTTAACTTCAACCGCAATAACACAAGGGCTATTAATAGATACAAACTATATGTAATCTGCTCTAATCTTGATTGTAGAAAATACGACTTCAGCAAGAGTAGTAAATGTGTGAAGCACGCTACCTGATCCTATTGTTAATTCCTCTACCCCCAAAACCTTGCATCTTAAACTGCCTACCGTGGACCTTACACGTTTCTTCAGAGGTCCCTGAGGGGGCGTGCACCAGCTTTCCTACCGTCTCTGTCCTGTTGTCTCCATTTATATGTACTCATTTTATATGTTTATGGCTATGTTTTGCTAATTTATATCCATTTATTTGTACCATTTTTCACGTGTCTATACTGTTACTGTTTCCTTGTACATGTTGACAAATAGTAAAATAAATAAATGAAGATCCATCCGCGTGCTTCACGAAACGATAAAAAACGAACGAATCTCACGGAACTTGCTCCTGATTGGGGAAAGTGCCCGTAGAAAAGCAGCAGGAACAGCCTATTAGTAGCTGCTTTTGGGGAGGCGGGTTGTCCATGATCAGTCACCGCCTGAGAGTGCTCGCGCTTTCTTTCTCCACAAAATGGCGGCGGCAGTAGGGGTGCCTGGCGCCTCACCGAGCGTCCTAATTTCGTCTCCACCGCCTCCGGCCGCTTCTTCTCCCAACACAACCTCGATAACTGCTATGCCGGCCATCCTTACTCCTCCGACCGCGGCGGCTCCACCGCCGCCTCCTCCTCCGGCCGCGCTGGCGGCGCCTTTTCCCGGTGGTCGTGCGGTCCGGCTCCACCCGGTGGTGCTGGCCTCTATCGTGGACAGCTTTGAGAGGCGCAACGAGGGTGCGGCCCGCGTTATCGGCACGTTACTTGGTAAGGACCGCCGCGTGCTCCGCTGAGGAGGCGGCGGTTGAATCCGAAGGTCCGCTAGCTGCTCTCTTGGCACTCCAGGGTGTTTTGAGGAGGAAGCCCAGCGCAAAGTTGCCTTCTATCCCGCGCCGAGGTGCAGGCACGAAGTAGAGAAAGGGTGGTGGGAAGGCCGGCCTGCGGAGAAGACCCTGTTCGGTCACCAGGTGCCCGGCTTTTATCCATTCCAGGCGTTAGACGGAGCCTGCCCATTTCAGAGATGCCGGGTGGAGCACGCTTTGGAAGCGGAATGAGATTCTGGACACGGGTGTCCACAATAATAAAAAGATGTAAATGAATGAATCGTAAATGAATAAAAAATAAATGTGCGGAAGTTTGAGTCAGTTTAGTGTAATGGTTAAGGCACCAGGCAAACCAGGAAACCGACTTCTAGTCCCGTTTTGGCAGGAAAGCTGGCTGGATGACTTTGGGCAAGTCATTCCTTCAAATTACATCCAGTGGAATCCTGGATTTTGTGAGAGACAAAAAGAACCTCAGCAGAACCCGCCTCACAGGGTTGATGTGGGGACAACAGGAGGAGAAAGAGTATTAGATATGTTTGCTTCTGGCACCTTCTACGTCAGATGTCTTCAAACTTGGCAGCTTTAAGACTTGTGGACTTCAACTCCCAGAATTCTCCAGCCAGCATAGCTGCATAGCTGGCTGGAGAATTCTGGGAGTTTAAGTCCACAAATCTTGAAGACATCTGTTATACCTCATGTTGGGCAGCGGTCTTCAGAGGGTGTTTAGGGAATCACATTTCATTGCATCACTGAAATAAAGCTGTCCAGTTTTGTTTGTGCCAATTATTGTAAGATAAATGGTAAGATAAAGTCTCACTCCACCTCCTGTTTTCCCCACAACAATCCCCCTTGTGAGTGGTTGGACAGAGAGTGACTGGCCCAAAGTCACCCAGCTGGCTTTCATGACTAAGGCAGGACTTTTAAACCTCATGGTCTCCAGTGAGACTATTTTTGTAGCATTAAGTAGTACGTTAGAATTTTTCAAGTGATTATTTGGTTGAAAGGCAACTTGGTGTTCACAGCCTCAAATTAAAAAAGGGAGATTATATTTTTAATATGAAAAATATTATTTGAAGTGAATCTTTATATTTTGTAGCTTTGTTACAGCGTTGGGTTATTTATCTTATGGCACATTCATATCACATTTCGATAAAAAGAGATAAAAATACAAAATATAAAATATAAATATATGTGAGCATTGGGTTAAGTTGATGCTTTCTACTTTTTTTCCTATATAAAATGCTAGATCTGAATTTCATTGTTCCATTCATTTTTCAGTCAGTGTAGAGTTAAAGCTAGCCCTGATGTGCATTAGTTTCCTGAATAGGAACAAAATGTTAAATTTGAAGAAGTAAAATGAAACCAAGATGCTTCTTTGATTTGCAGCCATGCTCTTTTGCATGTTTATTTACATGCACATTTCTTAGCTACAGCATCTAAAAGTTCATAAGTATATTAAAGAGCTTTCGTAGAAGATAGTTCAGTTGCAGAATATAGTTGCTGAAATGCATTCTTTTTGTATCTTGCTGAGAGCAAACAGCCTCGCTTTCATTCTTCTCAGACTTCACCCCATAGGCTTAACACATACTTGTATACCAAGATTGTTATAATATCACTATAAAATCATTCTCTTCTCTTGTAAGGGGGTTGAACTTGAAGGGGTTCAAGTTGTACTGTATTGTACTTCTCAGCATATATAAATCTAATTTTATCTTCAGTTGTAAGTTCTTCTTTGGATGTTTCTAGGTCTTTGCTTGGGAATGATTTTTCTTAGGAAAATGTTTTTTTCTTTAACCTTGTAGGCACAGTTGACAAACATTCTGTAGAGGTCACCAACTGCTTCTCAGTACCTCATAATGAATCAGAAGATGAGGTGAGTGTGTGTTATTTTGATCATGATGTTAGTTTTGCCAGTAGCTTAAATGCATGTAAGAAGATTCTTTTAGGAAGGTAGCAAAATCAGAGAATTGGTTTAAGGATTCTGTAATTCTTTTGAGTTACATTTCAGAAACCTAAAATCAGGCCTTTCTCCCCTTTCGAACTGGAACACTATCACAATTAACAATTTTTTTGGTATTATTGCTGGAAGGGGATATCCTAAATTGTAATGCAAATGCTTAGGTGTGATGCACTTTTAACAGAATAATTTTTTAATTTCAAATTCAACTACAGGGACAATAAAAACAAAAATTACAAACAAGGCAAAAAAAAGAAAAAATAAAGAAGTGTACACAACGTATAACATTAAACCTACAACACTGGCTGAGTGTTGAAAAATATATCTCAAATAATTCTAGTATATTCCTCCTTGCACAGTGGGCCTACAAATAATTATGATTTTCATCCATGCAGGCTATATTTGGTATGTATTTTATACCACAGTTTCTTAAAAATATCTCAAATATAGAAATCTAATATCTATTAATCAAGTCAACAATTAACTACTAATTATTTAAAAAAATTAACTGGTATCTACCCAAAATAAGCTAATCTTCAAAGCTAATCTTAACAATCCATTATTGTATTTAACTCACATAAATTCCACAAAAGGCTTCCAATTGCCAATTGCCTGAAGTATTATCTAAGGTTAGTTTCACCATCTCTGCCAATACATTCAGTTTCACAATTAATTCTTCAACTACAGGTATTCCTTTTTCTTTCCAATACTTGGCATCAACAATTCTTGCAGCTGTGACCACATATACCATGTTTCCCTGAAAATAAGACCCAGTCTTATATTTTTATTTTGTTACCAAAAAAGGTACCATGTCTTATTTTTTGGAGGGAGGGAATGCCTTCCACTGACACACCTCACTTGCGCGTGTTACCCCTGGCCTCCTTTTCGTTGTCAGAAGCCTTCAGGAACTTCTTCTGTGGCTGGCGAGGCTTTCCTGAAGGCCTCTGCAGCCGATAACAGAGCTCCGATCCTGAGCTCTGTTATCGGCTGCAGAGGTCTTCAGGAAAGCCTTGCCTGCTGCAGAAGAAGTGGACTGGCAAGGCAGGTGCTGGCTGCAACTGTCCGAAGGTAAGTATTGGGACAACACCACCACCGCCTCCCCATTTTAGCTTAATTTTTACTCGTGCTCCTCACCCCACCCTGTGTACCCCAGAGTGGGAGGGGTCTTAATTAGGGCTTATTTTTGGGGTAGGGCTTATGTTGGGTGCACGTGTAAAAATTAACTTAGGGTTTATTTTTGGGATAGGTCTTTTTTTCAGGGAAACACGGTAGAAGTAGAGTTCCAAATTGTTTTTCCATTGATTTATCCGTAATACCTAGAATAAAGGCTTCAGGTTTAATTAGTGTTATTATTTTAAATATTTGCTGCATAATCATTGTTATATTTACTCAATATGATTTAGCATGTTTACAAGACCACATGTGATAGAATATTCTTGGAATTTGATTACATTTCCAACAATTATTAGAAGTTCCTTTATATATTCTTGATAATCTATCTGGAATCAAATACCATCAGTACATCATTTTGCAAAAGTTTTCTTTCAAACTGTAATTAAAAGCAAATCATTATTCCACACATTTTTCAATTGATCTAGCATGACCAAAGCTTTTCGCCCATTTTACCTTACAGTCCTTAATATGTTCTTCTTCCAAATCTATCCTAGGTAACATTTTATAGACTTTGAAAATCAAATGGTCAACCCCAAAACATAAACTCAATTCCACATCTGATTTGTCTCCAGCAAAAACAAAGCTTTTTAATCAAGTTTAAATCTTTCAAATCTTTTATAATAATGAATAATTAAATCAATCACAATTAAATCCATTACTTACTAGTTGTTGCCTCACTTTTAACTTAGGATCCTCTTCCCATATCAATAGATCACAATATGTCTTCTATTTTGATTCAATTAACATCTCTTTCCTGTGTAGTGCTTCATGTGGTGATAGCCACAATGGTACCTTAGTAGCCAGTCTTCTTTTATATTTCAACCATGTATGGTCAGTCGACTGCCTAATGGAATGATTCTTAAAACCAGGATTAACCTTTCATTTATTGTACAATAAATACACATGGCACCCAGATCTCAAATCAAAACCTTCGTGATCTAACAATCTTGAATTCTTTAATACTGTCCAATTTTCAGCCATCCCAAACAACAGGCATCATAATACAATCTTATATCTGGCAACCCAAGGCCTCCCCTTTCTTCGCATCTTATAAAAGATTGTATTTAATTCTTGGTTTTTTATTTGCCATATTAATTTAAAAATATCCTCCTGCCATTGTTTTAAGGAGAGGTCTTTGATCAAAATTGGTATAGTCTGATACTCCCAAAGGTGCTTTTTAAAGAGGCAACTGGACTTTCTGTTTTTTCTTTGAAGACATTTCGCTTCTCATCCAAGAAGCTTCTTCAGTTCTGACTGGATGGTGGGGAATGGAAGGATTTATACTTCTTGCAGACAGCTGGTCATTTGCATTCTTTTAGCTAGTCATTAAGGTCACCTGGAGGTTTATCTGTGTCATCAGGGTCATCTGACTGGTGCAAATTGGTGTGGAGCCTTCTTGGAACTGTTGAAATGATTGTGTTGTAGACTGGACATACAGTAGATGACGTCGTATCCCTCTCTGTTGAGAGAAGGCTGTTCAATTTTGACATAGATGGCCTCTTTAACCCCTCTTTCAAACCAGCGATCCTCTCTGTCCAAAATATAGACTTTGTTGTCTTCAAGAGTGGCCTGTGTCTTTTAAATGCAGATGGACTGCTGAATCTAGTCCTGATGTGTTTGTTCTCCTATGTTGTGCCATGCGTTTATAAAGTGGTTGTTTTGTTTCCCCAATGTACAGATCTGCACATGGCTCACTGCATTATACTGCATATACCACGTTGCTCAGTTTTCCAAAGCGCTGCTCCGACATTCCATGTATGGGTTAATCTCTCATCTATTTGCTCAAGACTGAGTATAATTTTTTTCCCCATTACCATGCCTCCTACTTCCTGTGGTCTTCAGTCTTTTCACTTAGTCTATTAATCAAGACTTGAGTTTCAGTTCTCTGGCAAATAGATGCCAGGTTAACTTATTTTTCTTGTTTTTAAAATTTTTCCTTTGGTTTTTTTGGAACTTTATTTGGAACTTCTTTGTTGTAGTTACGTTAAGATTTTTTCTGGAATTGTTACATGGAGCCTGGAGCTGCGCATTTAAACTAGTTAGGAGAATTTGATCTCCTTTGCTGCTGGTGGTGGGTTAGATGTCTCTGGGAAATCCAGATCGTCTTCCCCGACCCTGATTGTTTATTTTTTTGAGGAAGCAGCAGTCCGGTGTGTGTCCCATTTGGGCGCCTCCGAGGTTTGTGTTGCCGCTGGTGTGTGTGTGAGGTGACTGCAAGTTAACAGAGTCCTTACTACAATCGCAGCTCCAGCATGTGTTGAGCGGCTGTGGAGTCACTGACAGGGACTCCAGTGCAAACTCCGTCGACCAGGCGTGTGAGAGGCTTTGTTTTTGCCTCTGCACCTATTTGGAGACTGAATGCAGCAGCGGCTCTTCAAAGAGGCAGTTAGCGGCCGCCATTTGTTGGAAGCGCGAAGGGGTTTTGCGCCAAAGAACAGCTGTTTCTAATTGCACAGGCGCAGGGGGCTTCTTCCTGCCTGCACTTGCCATTTTACAGTTTAATTTGGGCGTTGTCGGAGCAGAGAGAGCCAGGAAGCTCATTTCTTCAATTGCAAGCCTGGCTTAGCTCCTAGAATTGCGAAGCAGTGTTTAGAGTCCTTTGGCTCTGTGCTGAATTGCCTGGTCATTCTTCTGCAGATAAGGATCTTGCACTCTGCATCCAGTGCTGAGAGCAGCTTCTGGAAGGACAGGTTTGCCTGGGAGCAACGTATTCCTTATTTGCTGTGTTTCTGAAGCCCAGTCATCCTTTGAACTGGTATTTTCTGTGTGGTAATTGGGAATTTCCCTTACCTTAATTTTTCTGCATACAGTCATATTCCTGAAAGGAATTAATTTCTGGACTTATTGGAAACAATCTATTTATCATGTCTGCCTCTGATGTATCTTCTGACTTAGAACCTACTGTTAGCCCTCCAAGGCTCCATAGGGTCACAAGGGCTGGTTCTAAACATACTTCTAAATCTACCAGAAGTAAGTCAGCCAAAGCTAGACCTTCATCAGGAGGATCTGCAAGACAGACTGCAGGGACAGACAAAGATGCGGGCAGGCACCACAAGGCCTTAGAGCCGTGATGGCGAACCTATGGCACACATGCCACAGGTGGCATGCGGAGCCATATCTGTGGGCACGCGAGCGTTGCCCTAGCTCAGCTCCAGTGCATATGCGTGCGCCAGCCATCTGATTTTCTTGCCTTCTAGGCCCACCGGAAGTTGGGAAACGGCCATTTCCGACCTCCGGAGAGTCTCCAAGAGGGTGGGGGAGGCCGTTTTCACCCTCCCCAGGCTCCAAGAAAGCCTCTGGAGCCTGGGAAGTGTGAAAAACAGGGCTACTGGGCCCACTGGTAACCTTTTTGTCATTGTGTGCCAAAGGTGGGGGGAGCATGTGGGGGGTCGTGCACGCATGCGCGTAGGGGCATTGAATTATGGGTGTGGGCATGCACGCTTTTGGCATGCGACGGCAAAAAGGTTAGCCATCACTGCCTTAGAGAAACAGTTTGATAAGGCACAGCACACTGCCTTGGTTGCAGAACATCTGCGTGCTTCCGTATCTGCTGCCATATCAGCTGCTCCAGCGGTGTTACTTCCATCACAACCTGTGGCTGCCGCTGCAAGCTAAAGTTGGGCTACATCTGAGCCTGGAATGTCTTCCCAGCCATTGCCTGAAGTTGTGCAAGTTGTTCCTAGGGCAGGCCAGAGCACACCACAGGTGGGGACTAATGGTCAGTTGGCACCTGGCTGTCAGGTTCCTGAGGCCACATTTACTCTGGCTGCAGCAGGGTTGCGTGCAGAAGAACAGTCTTCGTCTGTTCAACCTTTGGATATCCAGGCTTTGATTTCTGATACCCTGTCCAAAATGCTGGCAGTGGGTATTCAGTACGCCGGTCAGGTGTCTTTGCTGCCAACCAGACCTATTCAGCAGATTCAGCCTGTTGTGACTGGCAGACAGACTTCCCCTTCAGAACACGAGTCTTCTAGTGGTGAAGTTTCTTTGCAAGAGTCTGGAAGAGATGGAATTTTCAGAGGATGAAGGGCTGAGACCTGTTAGGCCAGCCTTTCATGATCTGTTCCGCCCATCGCTCTTTAAGTCCTTACTCCATAAGGATAAAGTGACTACCAATATGGGACTACTTGAGGAACCTCAGGATCAAAGTCTGGAGGTTGCCTCGCCTAATGATGATTTGTTCCTTATTCCTAAGAAGAAACAGGATTTCATTCCTTACCCGAAACTCTTTTCTGTGGTGGTTCAGCAGCCTTGGACGCCTGCCGTCTGTGGATGCACCGATTGCTGCACTGACCTCCTCTGCTCTGCTTTCAAGCGATATGCTGGAAGATCTTAAGCCTGAGGATCGTAAAGCAGAACTGACTTTCCATAAGTCTCATGAAGCGGCTGCTTGGGCCATTAAGGCTGGTACATCAGCTTCATTTTTTAACTGAACTTCCTTGGTTTGGCTTTGTCAATTGCATGAACATCTGCCTCAGGATGACATTGGTCTGCACCAAAGGTCAATAAACTAATTGCAGCAACAGAATATTCTGCAGATGCACCTTTAGATGCAGTGAAATTTGCTTCTAGAACCTTGGCATCCAAAGTTACATCACGCCAGCTATTATGGCTGTGCAGTTGGAAGACTGACTTGAAGTCAAAGTGGAAGTTGGCTTCAGCGCCTTACAAAGGTTCAGCGCTTTTTGGAGAGGCCTTGGAACCGGTTCTGATAGAAGATAAGGACAAACGGAAGTTTTTACCTTCCTCATACAAGTGATCTGAGCACAGATTCACACCTTATTCGCAATGGCAGCCATTTCATCAGGAGCCGGGGACCAGTGGGTCCTATATCCAGCGGTCCTATCAGCAAGGATATGACAGGCCCTTTGACAGGCAGTCTTTCTGGGATCGGAGCAGACTCCAAGCTCCACAAAAGAAGCCCTTTCGAGGCGGCAGGTCACAGCCTTTTCGTCGTGGCAAGTGACGCCATGTCACCTCATTGGCAGACGTCCACAATATTTCCACCAGCTGTGGGCGTCCACCACGACAGATGTGTGGATTCTTCAGACGGTGAAGGATGGTCTCACCTTGGAATTCCTATCCAGCCCCCCCAGCCGCTACCTGCAGTGTCCGGTTCCGTACCAACACGACAAGAAACAGCTCATGGAGGCTGAGATCCAACATTTGCTGGACATCAGGGCCATCGAGCTGGTACCAAAGGGTCAAGAAGGGACAGGTTTTTATTCCATCATTGTCCTGGTACCCAGAAGTTCGGGGGGTTGGAGGGGAATCTTGAATCTCAAGCACCTCAATCAATTCATTGTATACAGGAGGTTCAAAATGCAATCCTTGAAATCTATTCTGGGTTGCATAAGGGAAGGAGACCTATTACAGTCGGTGGACCTCAAAGAAGCCTACCTATACGTCCCAATTCATCAGGCGCATTGCAAGTTCCTCCACTTTGCATACGCTAATCAACATTTCCAGTATCAGTCCATGCCATTCGGTCTGTTGTCGGCTCTGCGAACGTTCACCAAGTTGTTGGCAGCAGTGGCGGCATCTGTCCAGGTGATTCCAACACACATCTTGTGTTACCTGGACAACATTTTAATCCTGTCGTCTTCACTATCGCAGGCAGCAAAGGACAGCATGACAGTGGTTCGCATTCTGAAACTACATGGGTTTACCATCAATTGGCCAAAGAGCCACTTGCAGTTTATCACCCACATTCTACACTTGGGAGCAGACTCGCTCAGAGGCCAAGTCTTCCTGTCTCCTGACCGTTCCTGCAGCATCAAGGAGTTGGTGTTACAAGTGGTCTCCAGCAGGTCCATTTCTCTCCTCCTGCTGTCCCAACTGCTCGGAAAGATGATTTCCTGTATAGCCATTGTGCCCTGGACTCGCCGTCATGCTCATCCATGTCAATGGTTTCTATTACCTTTCCAAAAGGCGGGGCACAGCAATTTGAAGGCCAAGGTGAAGGTAACATCTCGAGTCTGGAGTTCATTTCACTGGTGGACTTCGGCGGCCCTGCTTCAGGGGTGTATGTTCCAGGAACCCAACCAGGTCGTTCTGACGATGGATGCAAGTCTTCAAGGTTGGGGCGCTCACCTTCTGTCACAGGTAGCTTAGGGACACTGGTCTCACTGGAACGTACCAACAGTATCAATTGGTTGGAATTGAGAGCAGTGTGACTAGCCCTCCGTCACTTTCAGACCAAGGTGACAGGTCAGCATGTGTTAGTGTTGACGGACAATATGGCCACAAAGGCACATATCAATCGAGAAGGGGGCACTTGGTTCAGGGCTCTGGTGGCCGAAGCGGAGAAACTGATGCGTTGGGCAGAGAAGCATACGCTATCAGTCAAAGCAGCACACATCTCCGGAGCATCCAATGTCAAAGCAGACTGGCTGAACAGAGAGCGCCTGGACTCGCTGAACAGAGAGCGAATGGCAGTTACATCCTCTGTTGTTCCAGGAGTTGTCTCACAGGTTCGGAGTTCCCATTCTCGACCTCTTCGCCAGTCCGAAGAATGCACAGGTACCAAGATACTTCTCCAGGTTTCAGGTTCCAGGAGTGGAGAATTACAACGCTCTTCGGTGCCACTGGCCGCGGGGACTGCTCTATGCGTTCTCGCCCATTCCATTCATTCCAAGAGTGCTTCGCAAGCTGTTGACAGAACGAGCGGAACTTCTTCTGGTCGCTCCTCATTGGCCTTGCCGGTCTTGGTTCGCAGACCTAGTCAGTCTCTCTGTTTCTCCTCAATGGAGGATTCCACGAGACAGGATTTCGCTCAGCCAAGGGGCCGTCCTCCATCTGGAACCCCAATGGCTCCATTTAACCATTTGGCACTTTTTTTTATTTTTTATTTTATTTTTTATTTTGATTTATATGCCGCCCTTCTCTGGAGACTCAAGGCGGCTTACAAGGCGTTAAGCAATAGCCTTCATACTTTTGTATATTTTATACAAATTCAGCTTATTGCCCCCACAAACTGGGTCCTCATTTTACCTACCTTAGAAAGGATGGAAGGCTGAGTCAACCTTGAGCCTGGTGAGAATTGAACTCGCAGTAATTGCAGGCAGCTGGAAGCTAAATACTATCTTTAACAGTAGCATTAGTCTGCATTAGTCTGCTGTGTCACTCAGGCTCCTTGAAAGGGTCCTTTTGAGCAAGGCCAACCTTTCCGACAAGGTTATACACACGATGCACGCTTCCTGGTGAGCCTTTTGTCGGTGATGTGTGAAGGTACATGTAGACCCTATGTTGGCTTCGGTTCCGGAGGTTTTGGAGTTTTTGCAAGTGGGACTAGACAATGGGTTGGCGCCGGCCACCTTACGTCGACAGGTGGCCATCTTATCAACAATACTTACCTATGATTCCCATCGGTCCCTTTCTCAACATCTGAGGGTTCGTTGTTTTCTCCAAGGAGCTGCCAATCCCAGCTCTCCTGTGGTGCATCGTTACTCTACGTGAGATTTGTCTCTGGTGCTTCAAGCCCTCACATCTTCTCCGTTTGAGCCATTGGGTTCCATCAGTTTACGTTTTCTGACTCTCAAGGTTGCCTTTCTTCTAGCAATCACATCAGCTAGAAGAATCTCAGAACTGGTGGCCTTATTGATCTGGAAGGACCTCTGTATTTTCCATACTAACAAAGTGGTTTTACGAATGGACCCGGCCTTTCTGCCTAAGGTGAATTCTTGGTTTCACCGAGTGCAGGAGCTTATTTTTCCTGATTTCTGTCCAGATCCACAACATCCTATGGAAGTCAGATGGCACACGTTAGATGTTCGTAGGACTCCCCGCAGGTATATAATAACGGCTTCCTTTCGTCGGACTGAAGCATTGTTTGTATCCTTTCATCTTTCATCTATGGGTCGAAACGTTTCTTTTGCTACGGTGGGCTGAAAGCCTGTATCACGAAAGCATATGAGCTATTTCAGACATTTGTAGAATGGCCACATGGTCGTCCTTGTCATTGTCAGACATTACAAATTGGACACTTTTGCCTCTGCGGAAGCATCGTTTGGG
This sequence comes from Pantherophis guttatus, assembly GCF_059756535.1. Classification (NCBI taxonomy): domain Eukaryota; kingdom Metazoa; phylum Chordata; class Lepidosauria; order Squamata; family Colubridae; genus Pantherophis; species Pantherophis guttatus. The sequence goes on along the minus strand of NC_142068.1, from coordinate 98,819,343 downwards.
AGGAGAGTTTTGCAAAGTGTCATTTCCACCCAGGACCAGGGGATCAGTCAGCCCCCAGCCCAGTCCGTAAGCTTGGGTATGTCCCATACATGGAATGTCGGAGCAGCGCTTTGGAAAACGGACATTGGCTTACCTGAATGTCCATTTTCAAAGTGCTGCGAAGACATTACAACCCGCCCTGTAGGCTGCCTAATCCTGGCAGGGATGGGTGTTCTTTCTTTTGTTTCCTTATGATATAAGTTCTTGGATGACTACGTCTTCATGAAAAGACTGAAGACCACAGGAAGTAGGAGGCTGGAGAAAAATTACACTCAGTCTTGAGCAAATAGATGAAAGATTAACCCATATGTGAAATGTCTTCGCAGCGCTTCAAAAATGGACATTCAGGTAAGCCAATGTCCTTTTCTGTCTGGGTGTTTTATCCTTGGTGTAGACAAGCTTCTGCCTTAGTGTATTCTTGGGTTTGAAGTGTGCACATATATTACGTTGGCTGAAGAGCCTCCTGAGTTTTTCTGATATGCCTGCAACCTATGGAATGACGAAGTTGCTTCATTTATTGTTCTCGTCATTGTCTGTTACAGAAAAGCTCTTGTATAGTCTTTTTTGAGATTTGATGACAGCCCACTTGGAATAGCCACACGTTCTAAGGGCTTCCTTGATGTGTTTTAGTTCTTTTTCTTTCCCATCTTTGCTGGTAGGCAGGCCTTCAGCTTGATTATTAAGGTTCTGAGATGACTCCCATTTTGTGCTGCAGTGGGTGTTGGGAATCAAAATGTAAATATTGATCTGTGTGAGAGGGTTTTCTGTAAACTTCAATGTGAAGGCTTCTGTCTTCCTTAATGTGTATTGCACAGTCCAGGAAGGCTAGACTATTTTCCTTAACACTTTCCCATGTGAATTTGATGTATCTGTCCACAGAGTTGATACGTTTGGTAAATGCTTCCAATTCCTGTGTTTTGTCCTTCAATTGTCTTTTAGGTGGAAAACCATATTAATCTTCATGTACTGTATATAATCCCATAAGACTTTTTTAAAGTCTTTCAGCTAAAATGGATGTAAAAAGTTTATAATCATTATTAAGAGGGGAAATTGTCTATAATTTTTCATTGAAGTTAAATCCTGCCCTTCCTTAGGTATCAAAGCAATGAAAGCACCTTTCCATGAATCAGGTTTAGGGTTAACTTGCAGAATAGAATTCATTAAATCCTTCAATGGCAATAATAATTGAACCTCAAAAGTCTTATAAAATCTACTCAGTAAACCATCTGGTCTTGGTTTAATAGATAGAATTTGATCAAAGATTTATAGATAACTAATGATGGAACATATGACAGTCTAAAATAGCTTTACTTTTGTTGTTGTATTAATAATACTTCTTACTGAAAGCTGCTCAAAGTTCCTATTTCTAATAATGCCATTGAAGTTGGGCCTGTTTTTCTCATCTAGTCTTTCAGTATTTTTGTCCTTTTCCATTTCTTTTTGTTATCACTATTTGAAGTTCTAATAATTTCTGTTGCCTTTTTCCTTGTATCACTATTACGTACTTTGCTACATCCCTATTTCTATCAAGCTGTTAGACCTCTTTTATTACTTTTGCTCAAATAGGGATAAGGATAAGGATGGGATACGATAGGATAGGATATGATAGGATAACAGAGTTGGAAAGCACCTTGGAGGTCTTCTAATCCAACCCCCTGCTCAGGCAGGAAACCCTATACCATTTCAGACAAATGGTTGTCCAATCTCTCCTTAAAAACTTCCAGTGTTGGAGCATTCACAACTTCTGGAGGCAAATTGTTCCAATGATTAATTGTTCTAAGTGTCAGGAAATTTCTTCTTAGTTTTAATTTGCTTCTCTCCTTCATTAGTTTCCATCTATTGCTTCTTGTCCTGCCCTCAGATCCTTTGAAAGAAGAGCTTGACTCCCTCTTCTTTATGGCAGCCCCTGAGATATTGGGATACTGCTATCATGTCACCCCTTGTTCTTCTTTTCATTAAACAAGACATACCCAATTTCAGCAACTGTTCTTTATATGTTTTAGCCTCCAGTCCCCTAATCATTTATGTTGCTCTTCTCTGCACTCTTTCTAGAGTCTCAACATCTTTTTTACATCGTGGAGACCAAAACTGGATGCAGTATTCCAAGTGTGAGCTCTTGGGGCACTGGGACCCCGCAGCCCAGCCCAGCCCCGCTTCCCTGAGGGAGTGTCCAGCTGCACTTACTTTGAGGCTGCTGTGAGGTTGGGTGAGGCGTCATGTGGCGGGGTGAGGCAGGCAGGGCCCTTGAGGCTGCTGCAGGGCAAGGCCAGATGAGATGAGGCGAGGCAAGGCCAAGTGGGATGAGGTGAGGCCAGGCGTAGCAAGGAGCTGCAGCTGCTGTCGAGCCCCCATGCACTCACTGTTTTCTGGGCGTGGGTTGAGGCAGCAGGCACCGGCCCCTCAGCATTTCCAGTGATGCTGTCTAACCACATTTTTCTTTCTTATCAAGTAGTAGATTTCTCAAATGCCTTTGAAGTCCAAGTAAATTATATCCACAGCATTCTTCTGGTCCACTAATTTTGTCACTTTGTCAAAGATTTGTCTGGCACGATCTTGTTTTTGATAAATCCACGGTGGCTTTTGGTTATAACCTTTCTTTCTTTCTTTCTTTCTTTCTTTCTTTCTTTCTTTCTTTCTTTCTTTCTTTCTTTCTTTCTTTCTTTCTTCCTTCCTTCCTTCCTTCCTTCCTTCCTTCCTTCCTTCCTTCCTTCCTTCCTTCCTCTCTCTCTCTCTCTCTCTCTCTCTCTCTCTCTCTCTCTCTCTCTTTCTTTCTTTCTTTCTTTCTTTCTTTCTTTCTTTCTTTCCTAATTAGTTCAATTTATATGCCGCCCTTCTCCGGAGACTCAGGGCGGCTTACAATGCGTTAAGCAATAGTCTTCATACTTTTGTATATACCTGCTTAGTAGGGCTTTCGCCCCCCCCCCAAGCGGTGTTCTTTTTTATACAAATTCAGCTTATTGCCCCCACAATCCGGGTCCTCATTTTACCTACCTCGAAAGGATGGAAAGCTAAGTCAACCTTGAGCCTGGTGAGATTTGAACTTACAGTAATTGCAGGCAGCTAACAACACTTTAGTCTGCTGCGCCACCAAGGCTCTTTTTCCTCTAGGTGTTCGCTGATTCGTTACTTGATTATATTTTCCTGAATCTTCCCAGATAGTGAGGTCCAGCTGATAGGTCTGTAGGTTCCTGGATCTATTTTTTTTCTTTTTTTGAAATGGAAACTACATCAGCTCTTTTCCAATCTTCTGATACTTCCCTAGTGTTCCAGGATCTTTGAAAGATATAATTCAGCGGTTCTGAGATCACGTTTGTCAGTTCCTTCAGAACCTTGGAGTGTATTCCTACAAATTCATTCCATTAAACATGTGAATTTGTCACATGAACTCGAGATCTTGTGATATCATTGTATTTTATCACTAATTTATCAGCTTGCTTGATATTATAGATTATTAAAGTATTTATCAAATAGAAATGATACATCAAGCTTTGCATTTATTACACTTCTATACCGCCCTTCTCCCAAAGGACTCAGGGCGGTGTACAGCCATCTTAAAACACATATACACTTACAAAATTTAAAAACAATTTAAAAACAAATATATAAATTTGGCCCACAAAATTAAAAGCTAACAGACACCCAATTTAAAATTCCTATTAGGCCAGTCTGGCTTGTTGGAATAAAAGAGTCTTCAGGGCACAGCGAAAGGTACGCAGGTCGGGGATCATACGAACCTCTAAGGGCAGCTCATTCCAAAGGGCTGGTGTCCCCACAGAGAAGGCTCTCCCACTGGGTGTCGCCAGTCGACATCGTTTGGCCAATGGCACCCTGAGGAGCCCCTCTGTGGGAGCGTATTGGCCGGTGGGAGGCTATCGGTGGCAGAAGGCGATCTCATATATACCCCGGTCCTAAGCCATGGAGCGCTTTAAAGGTGGTAACCAACACCTTGAATCGCACCCGGAAGACCACTGGGAGCCAGTGCAGCTCGCGCAGGAGAGGTGTTACGTGGGTGCGCCGTGTCACCCCCATAATCACCCGCGTGGCCGCATTCTGGACCAGTTGGAGCCTCCGAGTGCTCTTCAAGGGGAGCCCCATGTAGAGAGCGTTACAGTAGCTTAGACAGGATGTGACGAGGGCATGAGTGACCGTGCGCAGGGCATCCCGGTCCAGAAAGGGACGCAACTGGCGTATCAGGCGAACCTGATAAAAAGCTCCCCTTTTTTGCTACCGGTACAGTGAATTAGCCTCAATCTCAGCTACTGGTCCTCCCGAACCGGTCCAAACCGATAGCATTTCATCCCTGCACCACACCCATATTCATGTGCTCAGAATTTGGCTGTTTGGCAACTGCTTGCATTTATGACCAATTGCAGTACCCTGCGATCATGTGATCACAATTTATGACTGTTCTGCCAGTTTCAGCAAAAATCTCAGAATGGAAGAACTTAATGGATTTGCTTAATGACCGTAAATTGTCATAATATTGGTCTGCTTTGACTGAATGATTGCAATGACTTATGATGGAAATTCTGGTCCCAATTGTGGTTATACTAGAAGTCAAGGACTACCTGTACATATCATGATTTCCATATATGCTATATCTTATATAATCATTTTGTGAGTTTGCTTCTTCCGCTGAACACGGAGCTACAGGGAAGTAGTTACTATACTTACGTTAAAAATAATAATACAGGGGGTGGGTGGGTTGGAGTGAATGGCAGGCATTAGGTTTACTCTTAACCAGTTTTCCCATTTAATCAAATGAAATGAATAGCAGTTACTTGTTTATTGATATAATGGACCCTGGGAGGTACTTTTCTTTACAATCAAACTTTGTTCAAAATGGGAAAAAAATGAATGTTTTTTTATTCTATATTGATTTTATTCTATATTCTATATTTATAAAGGAATTCAGGGAGACAAACTCTGATTTTTTTTGCATTAGAGATAAGTTATCAATCAAAGACAGGTGCTTTCCTGGTGAGTTTATTCTCAGGTTAACAAGTTTATTTTATTTTATTTATTCAATTCAAGTTTAGATAAGAGGCTTGGAAAGGTCCTCTGGCTATCAGTAAATTAATGTCATTATTGCAGAATCTTGAATTTTGTTAACTTTCAGGTTGCAGTGGACATGGAATTTGCCAAGAATATGTATGAATTGCACAAGAAAGTGTCTCCTAGTGAAATTATTCTGGGATGGTAAGTCTTCACTCTACCGAAAATTGTCTATCCAGCTTCTCAAAAGAGAGAACTATCTTTAATTAATAGAGTGCCATAAAATAACAACAGTTCTTTAAACAATTACGTCACCTGTCAACAGTGTGGTTTTGAGAACAATACTCCATTGTTATAGAATTTTGGGAAAAAGTTTGACTCTAATAGGATAAACTTTGACTGTATTTCCCCCCCCCCCTTTCATTCAGGGATGTATTGTTTGCTTGCTTGCTTCTTAAAGTTGATGATAGGTTTTCAGTATTCACTGAACCTTTGTGGCATATTGCTTTGATCATGTTTCTGTTGTTGTAATAGATCCAATTTAATCCTTGGAGTATCCGTGGATAAAACTGTATAATCACACAAGATTCTAATTGATTTAAAATAGTGTCAAAAGCTGTTTGAGATGATAGATTCTCAGAATCTGTAAGAGAATCTCAGCAGATAGCATGGACTTGTGCATTTTCTTTTCTATTATATTTGTAACATTGCAAATTTGAAGGTATTGTTTTAAATATCATTTTAGCTGCCATCCACTTTCTTTCTTTCTTTTTGTTTCAGACATAAACATTCTGATGTGCAATATAACCTTTATTTAATATATTTATATGGCAGCTCAACTCAACACATATAATATTAAAATTCCACAATGTAAAAATCCTTAACATCCTCCCATACTGTTGTGACCTAGGCCCATGTAGTTATTATCAGACACAATCAGACCTAAACAAACATATTTTATTAGAACAGCTGAGAATTACTTCATTCTCTGCTTAGTCCAAATTAATTCCAAAGCAAATCCTTCATAAACAGTCCTTCGGCCTTATCACAAACCTTTGTCCTCTTTGGCACCCTGCCAAAGGCTTTGTCTTAGCAAAAGCCCCTCGAAGTTCAGAAGCAAGAGATGCCGACAAGAAAAAATGGCTGCTCTTTTAAGCCTTCTGGGAGGGGCCAATCATCTCCTTACTCCCAAGTTGTCCTTTTTGCTTTAGTTGCTCTTGCCTTCTGGCAGCTCTTCGCATGCGTGCATTAGGAACAGGCTCCTCCTGTTCCTCTGCCTCTCTGTTATCTGCCTCTGGAGGCTTCGGAGTCCGCGCATCGCTCCCAGATGGCCCTGGCCCCATCTCTGCCTCTGATGCAGAGCCCTCGTCCGGGCCTTCCCCTGACTCCAGGACTGGCCCATTGTCCTCCCCAGCCTCCCCACTGTCCCACTCTGCAGCCAGCTCCGCAAGCTGCTGGCGGACCACAACACATATCTCCATGGCAGGGGTGGGTTCTACTTACCTTTACTACTGGTTCGCAACAGGGCCACGTACATGCGCTTGCTTTGCTCGCATGTGTGCGTGCTCTTCTGCACATGCGCAGAAGCATTTTCATGACATCAGGGTCAGTGGGTGGAGCCTCCTGCCGGTTTTACTACCGGTTCTATAGAACCGGTGCGAACCGGGAGCAACCCACCACTGCTGCATGCGAGTATGGCGCCAAAACAACAGGCAAAACCAACACCAACCACTTGATTAGTTCCATGCCATCTTGGGGTCCCAGGCAACTGACAGAACCATGTCTCAAGGGCCTTCCAGAAGAGTATCAAAGTGGGGTCTAATCTTATCTTTGGGGGAATGATATTCCAAAGGGAGGGAGCCACTAGAGAAGGCCTGTTTTCCTGGGCCTCACTAGATGTGCTTCCCTAATAGATGGAACTGTAATACACCCTGTCTTTCCCCTCTTGTGGGCCAGAGTGATGTAACTGGGAAGAGATGGTCGTTCAGTTAATCTGGCCCCAAGCCATATAGGGCTTAAAAGGTGATAACCAGAACCTTGACTTGTACTTGGAAGCAAATCGGTAGCCGATATAGTTTCCACAAAAGAGGTAACATAGACTGTTGCGTTTTGAGCCATCTGAAGCTTCCAAATACTATTTGGCACAACCTCATGTAGAGTGCATTACAGTAGTCCAAACAAGAGGTGACTAGGGTTTGGGTGACTGTGAGAAGGGCATGTTGATGTACAAAAGGGGCTAACTAGTACACAACTTTTTTTGCCTTTTGGTACTATCCATGGGGTTTTATCCTGGGAGAAATATCAACAACCTCAGATATGCAGATGATACCACTGCATAATGGCAGAAAGCGATGAAGAACTAAAGAGGCTCTTGATGTGGGTGAAGAAGGAGAGTGCAAAAGTTGGCTTGAAACTCAATATTAAGAAAACCAAGATCATGGCATCCGGCCCTCTCAAATCCTGGCAAATAGATGGGGAAGAAATGGAGATAGTGACAGATTCTATTTTCCTGGGCCATCACCGCAGATGGGGACTGCAGCCAAGAAATAAAAAGACGCTTGCTCCTGGGGAGGAAAACTATAGCAAATCTAGACAGCATTCTAAAAAGCAGAGACATCACTCTTCCAACAAAAGCGCGTATAGTCAAGGCTATGGTTTTCCCAATTACAATGTATGGCTGTGAAAGTTGCACCATAAGAAAAGCTGAGCATCAAAGAATTGAGGCCTTTGAACTCTGGTGCTGGAGAAGACTCCTGTGAGTCTCTTGGACTGCAAGGCGATCAAACCGGTCAGTCCTAGAGGAGATCGACCCCGACTGCTCTTTAGAAGGCCAGATCCTGAAGATGAAACTCAAATACTTTGGCCACCTAATGAGAAGGAAGGACTCACTGGAGAAGAGCCTCATGCTGGGAAAGATTAAGGGCAAAAGAAGAAGGGGACTACAGAGAATGAGGTGGCTGGATGGAGTCACTGAACTAGTAGGCATGAGATTAAATGGACTCTGGGGGATGATAGAGGACAGGAAGGCCTGGAAGAATGTTGTCCATGCGGTCATGATGGGTCAGACATGACTTCGCAACTAACAGCAAAGTACACAACTTGCCATTGTGCAGGGCTAGAGCTGCCAGTCCAGGAGAACCCCCAGATTATGTACTGGGTCGCCTGGGGCAGTGCAACCCTATCCACAACCCAAAACAGTAATTTTAAAAAATCTTTTGTTAATTTGCAAGAGATTATTGAAAATCTCAAGTAACTTTGTATCAGATTCATATTTCATTAGTTTATTCCATTCTGAGGAGAGGTATTGGTAATATTTACCTATCTGATAGTATTGGATAAAACTAATTTAGTTTTATTTAGTTTTAGTTTTATTTAGTATATTTCAAATGGTAAGATAATAACATATATTTTATGGATACATCAGTGGCAAAACATTAGTCTGTATTCTCAGCATAGCAACTTTTAAATGTCCTGTATTAAATTAATGTATTCACTGTGTGCAAATATTGTTTTAAGCTGATTTTATTTTTGCAGGTATGCAACTGGACATGACATCACAGAACACTCTGTTTTGATCCATGAATATTACAGTCGGGAAGCTCACAATCCAATTCACTTAACTGTGGACACCAGTTTACAAAATGGACGTATGAGCATTAAGGCATATATCAGGTACTTCCAAAAACAATTCATCTGCATTTTGCTTGAAAGAAACAAGGATAAAAAAATAAAATTTTATAGTCCATAAAAGAAAAGTGTGAACCTTATTCCATACTATTTTTTAACATTAGAGCAGAACAGCTTAGATGGATATCAAATTGCAAAAATAACATTAAAAGAATAAGTTGAGATTCCAAAGTTTTGAGAAGCTCCGGCTTTGATCCTTTTTCTCCTATGACATTCTTAAAATTATTCTGGCTATATAACTATATAACTATACATGTACATGGCAGTTATGTACATATATATGGTCACTATTGTGTGTTTTTCAGAATCAGTATTCTAATAAATTGAAAGCAACTCTTATGTATCAAACCTTATTTGGAATATATATGCTAAGAAAAATTCTTTCTCTTTTAGCACTACAATGGGAGTTCCTGGTAAGACTATGGGGGTAATGTTTACTCCTCTCACTGTGAAGTATGCCTACTATGATACAGAGCGGATAGGAGGTAAGCATTATATTATTGATAGATATAGTGCTACTGCTTTTCTCCTAATGATTAGCATAGCCAAGAAGTGAAACCTAATGAGTGGCTAGTCCAATAATGGCAAACGTTTTGGACTGTGTGAAAAATTCAAAATATGTCTACTTTGATTCTACTGGGGTGTCATATATAACACTACCCTCAGACAAAAAAGGCCTTTTGCAGACCTCCTCGCTGGACTTTCCTCATGGCGTCACTCTCTGGACTCTGGAAGTTAGATAAGAGGCCTGCTCTTTTGGAGTTTCTGGAGCATCAGAAAAATTGCATGAGAATGCTTGCATGATTTTCCATTTTCAGAAATGGAATGGAATGGAATGAAACAAGAATGATAGATAGATAGATAGATAGATAGATAGATAGATAGATAGATAGATAGATAGATAGATAGATAGAGTCCCTTGGGAGTTGGGTGGCACAGAAATGCAACTAACTAACTAACTAACTAACTAACTAACTAACTAACTAACTAACTAAATAAATAAATAAATAAATAAATAAATAAATAAATAAATAAATAAAAGCTGTCATAGGGCTCGGTTCTCGGCCCTCCAGCACAGCATGAAATGACATGACATGTTATGATATGACATGAAATGAAATGAAATGACATGAAATGCAATAAAATGCAATAAAATGCAATAAAATGCAATAAAATGAAATGATGTGAAACAGGAATGAAAAGCTGTCATAGGGCTCGGTTCTCGGCCCTCCAGCACAGCATGAAGTCCTCGGTTGGCAGCGTGAAAGGTCCTGGACCTGAGCCCGCTTTGGCCTCTGGTGATACGGAATGTTGAGATGGTCATTAAGTGAGACGGAATAGCTTGATTGCGGCCGGACCCGGCAGCATGGCTTGTTTACCTTCCTGATTAGCCTAAGTGCGCAGCAAGGCTGCATTTATTTATGGAAGCCTGATTGTGGCAGCATGGCTTGTTTACTTTCCTGATTATCAGAAGTGCGCAGCCAGGCTGCATTTATTCTGAAAGGCCTGATTGCAGCCGGACCAGGCAGCATTGCTTGTTTACATACCTGAATAACCTGAGGGCGCAACAATACTGTACTTTTCTAAATAGCTGATGGCGACCAGGCATGGCTTCTTTACATTCCTGGATAGCCTATGGGCACAGCAAGACTGCAATATTATGACTAGCCTGATTGCCACCAGGCCTGGCAGCATGGCTTGGTTACTTTCCTGAATAACCTAAGTGCGTAACAGTCTGTGTTCTTTTCTGATTGGCCTAATTGTGACCGGTCCTTGCAGCACATTCCTGAATGGCCTAAGGGCACTACAAGGCTGCATTTATTTTTGCATAGCTTGAATGTGGCCCGCCCTGGCAGCGGGGCTGTTGACATTCCTGATTACCCTAAGTGTGCTTCGGAATGGCCTGGGGGCAGCGGATCTGCGAGAGGCAGCTGGTTTTGGTTGCAGGGCTTGCTTGTCATTCGGAAAGCCTGAGGTGAAAGGCTCGGACAATAAGGCTTGATCAGCAATTATGATGGGCCTAATTGCGGCCAGTTCTGCCAGCAAGGCTTGAAAGATATTTGGTCTCAAAGCAGATCTCTGTTCACGCGGCAGAGCAGAGTGGAGTGTGTGTCGGGTGTTTTGGGCCCTTTTTTAATAGGGCTGGACCAGGGACCCAGGAGATTTAGTTGTAAGTGGATGCAGGCAAGAGTAGCACTAGCTGGAGAGGAGGAGGTCAGATGGCGCTCTGGCATTTCAGAGGGTCTCCAGGGCTACCTTGTGCTTCCTATGACGACTCTCAGGCGGTCAAGACCAGGTCAACAGACACGGAGGAACTAGTTCTTAGACACTAAAGACAGTGACGAGGATCCTCTGGCGTCGGGCTGGACGCAACTGGGAGATAGTATGAAGTATGAAGATAGTATGATAGTATGAAGATCTACTTTGACCCAATATTATTGGACGATCTGGTGAAGCCCTGATCAGTTGACTCTCCACCTCTGTTTTGTGTGATGTTTACGGCTGCTGACCTGCTTGCGCTGCGAGACTCCCCCCTCTCGCAGGTTTGGCCCTCCTCACTATCGAGGGCCTACCTTGATGACGGATTTTGGAATCCCGAGAGGTGGCATGCGGCGCGGAGGGGGTTGTGGGGTTTTGGGGGGAAATTTTTAGATAAGGTTTTAAAGGTTTCTGGGAGAGGGGTGGGCTCTGTGGGTTTGGGGGAGAACCTGTCGGGGAGGAGGCCAGAGCCGGCTGAAGAGCGCTGCACAAGAGGTGCGGGAACCAGGGGTCAAGGAGGGGGTTAGAGCTTGTGTTGTGAATGGACATTACATCAGTACTGTGGGTGGGAGGGGCAGATATGGCGGCAGCAGGGGGCCACATCAGGTTGTGGGAGCGTGCGCCCGCTGGCTCCAAGCGATGGCGCACTCTGGCCTCCAATGCTCCTCTCGTTCCCCAGGTTGCACAGACCCTCAGGCCCTGGGCCTTCGGCTGATGTTGTGCAACGCCTGGTCCATGGTAAATAAAGCCCCCCTCATTTGTGATCTTGTTCAGGAGGGGGGAGCGGACCTGACGGGTATTACGGAGACCTGGTTGGGCCAGGAGGGGGGGTCCCCCTCGTTGAGATGTGCCCACCCGGTTTCCGCACATTCCATCAGCCGAGGACACGGGAGGGGAGGGGGGTGGCGGTTGTCATTAGAGAAGGTCTTGGTTCGAGGGAGGCCACTGTTCCTCAGACGGCTGGATGTGAGTCCCTTCTTGTGAGGTGGGGTCATGGGGTGCAGATGGGCATGCTGATTACGTACCTGGCTCCTTGCCACGTGACAGCAGCCCTGCCCGAGCTGCTCAACGTTATAGCCACGGTGGCGGTTGACACCCCAGGCTTATGGTCATGGGGGATTTTAACCTGCCATCCGTCGGGAGGCGTCTGAGGTGGCTCGGGAGTTCATGGCTTCCATGACGGCCATGGACCTGACCCAGTTAGTTCATAGCCCTACTCACACGGCGGGAAACATTCTAGACCTGGTTTTTGTCTCTGGTCAGTGGTTGAGTGATCTTGAGATAGGGGATATAGTGATCGAGCCCTTGTCATGGTCGGATCACTCCCTCCTTCACTTTGACCTTTGAACCGCCGCACCCCGCCACAGGGAGGCGGAACCATTGAGGTGGTACCGCCCCAGGCACCTGATGGATCCAGATAGGTTCCAGACGGAGCTTGGGCCATTTCCTGAGGCTCTGGCACACGGCTCGACTGAGGAGCTGGTGGCCGCTTGGGATAGGGCAGTCCCTGGAGCTTTGGATCGGGTTGTGCCTTTGCGGACTCTGACCCGGCGCCGATCTCGCCTGGCTCCTTGGTTCACCGAGGAGCTGAGGGAGATGAAGCGCCGGAAAAGACGCCTGGAGAGCGGTTGGAGGGCCAGCCATTCTGAATCTGACCGAACATTGGTAAGGTCTCATATTAAGACCTACCTGGTGGCAATAAAAGTGGCGAAGTATAACTATTTTGCCGCTCTTATTGCGTCATCAGATAATCGCCCGGCCGCCCTGTTTAGGATGACCCGCTCCCTGCTCCACCAGGAAGTGCAGGAGGACCCCTTGGAGGGTAGAGCCGAGGATTTTGTACAGTATCTGTATGACAAAATCGCTCAGATTCAGGAACACCTGGACTCTGACTGGGTAGATTCAGGGGGGAGGACAGAGGCAGGTCTTGTGAGTGTTATCTGGGAAGAGTTTGATTCTGTGACGCCCGAAGACGTGGACAGGATACTGGGCAGACTGAGCGCAGCCACATGTTTACTGGACCCGTGTCCCTCCTGGCTGGTGCTGGCCTCTCGGGAGGTTACACGAGACTGGCTCCAGGGGATTATAAATGCTTCTCTGAGTGAGGGTGTCTTCCCCGCCGCCTTGAAAGAGGCGGTGGTGAGGCCTCTCCTCAAGAAGCCTTCCCTGGACCCGGCAGTGTTGGCAAATTATCGTCCAGTCTCCAACCTTCGCTTCATTGCGAAGGTTGTTGAGAGAGTGGTAGCGCGACAGTTCCCTCAGTACCTGGATGAATCGTCGTATCTGGATCCGTTCCAGTCGGGCTTCAGGCCTGGGTACAGCACAGAAACTGCATTGGTCGTGTTGGTTGATGATCTCTGGAGGGTTCGGGACAGGGGTTATTCCTCTGTCCTAGTCCTATTAGACCTCTCAGCGGCTTTTGATACCATCGACCATGGTATCATGCTGCACCGGCTAGAGGAGTTAGGGGTGGGGGGCACCGTCCTACGGTGGTTCTCCTCCTTTCTCTCTGACCGGTCGCAGTCTGTGTTGACAGGGGGGCAGAGGTCGACCCCGAGGCCCCTTGTATGTGGGGTGCCACAAGGGTCAGTCCTCTCGCCCCTTCTGTTCAACATTTAATGTGAAGCCGCTGGGTGAGATCATCCGTGGTTTTGGGGTTAAGTACCATCAGTATGCTGACGACACTCAGCTGTACATCTCCACCCCAGACCACCCCAACGATGCCCTTAAAGTGATGTCCCGGTGCCTGGAGGCCGTGCCTGGATGGGGAGAAACAGACTCGGGCTCAACCCATCCAAGACCGAGTAGCTGTGGTTTCCGACATCCCGATATAGTCAGTTAGTGCCATCACTGACTATTGGGGGCGAGTCATTGGCCCCCACGGAGAGGGTTCGCAACTTGGGTGTCCTTCTGGACTCACGGCTGTCTTTGGAAGAGCATGGGACGGCCGTGGCCAGGGGGACTTTTTATCTGGTCCGCCTGATTTGCCAGTTGCGTCCCTTTCTGGATCGGGACTTGTTAAATACGGTCACTTATGCTCTTGTTACTTCCCGCCTGGACTACTGCAATGCTCTCTATATGGGGCTCCCCTTGAGCACCCGGAGGCTCCAGCTGATCCAGAACGCGGCTGCGTGGGTGGTTATGGGAGCGGCATGGCGCTCCCATGTGACACCCCCCCTCCTGCGCGAGTTGCACTGGCTCCCGGTGGTCTTCTGGGTGCACTTCAAGGTTTTGGTTACCACCTTTAGAGCGCTCTATGGCATTGGACCGGGGTATTTACGAGACCGCCTTCTGCTACCAATAGCCTCTCACCGACCAGTACGCTCCCACAGAGAGGGGCTTCTCAGGGTGCCGTCGGCCAAACGGTGTTGACTGGCGGCCCCCAGGGGGAGAGCCTTCTCTGTCGTGGCACCTACCATCTGGAATGAGCTCCCCCCAGAGATAACGGAGGATCCCGGATCTGCGCACGTTTCGTCATGCTCTCAAAACTTTTTTATTTCAGCAGGCTGGCCTGGCCTAACTCTCCTCTTTTAAATTTTTAATTCGTTTGATTTTATAAATTGGGTGTTTTAATTTGTGTTTCGGCCAAAATATTTAATAATTTTAAGGGACTTTTAATATTTGTATTATCTGTATTTTATCTTGGCTGTTCACCGCCCTGAGTCCTCTGGGAGTAGGGCGGTATAGAAATTTGATAGATAGATAGATAGATAGATAGATAGATAGATAGATAGATAGATAGATAGATAGATAGATAGATAGATGATAGATAGATAAATCCATCGGAGCGGAGCGTAAGCAGGGCAGACAATATGAGGGCAGAATGATTGAGTAGGGCCCTTTGACCACTTGGTGTGGCATTTGCTTCTAGCGTGGGTTGAAGTGACTGTGATTTGGTTCGGTGGACTGCCCAGGGATCTCTCCACAATGTCAGCATCCGGACAGATATCCCGTTGTTTCCCACGGTGCCCAATTCAGGAGGCAGCAAGGGTCAACACACTTCGTTCTCTGTGGCCCAGAGCTCAGGGTCCGCTTTTTGCTCTGGCTTTCCTACCGGGGGTCTTCAGGAGATTCTACAAATCTGGGCAAAGTATCCTGGACAATGCCACATTGGTCTTGACACCCGGGGGTCATGGTACGAATGAGCCTGTCGGTTGGCCTCCGCAGAGACTTTCGTCCGACAGGGTATCCCTCGATCAGGGGTCTTTTGGCCATCCAGAAACCGGGGGGCTAAGTTTGACTGAGTGGCGGTGGAGCGGGGACTGCTGGAGGGGTAGACCCTTTTCTTCAGCGTGCCCCGGTCTTTGTAGACGGCCAGACGCCCGTTCACGAATTCCAATTCTGTTGCTACTTGAAAGGTGTTTAGTTATGGTGCTCCTCCAAAGATATACAGCCGACAAGGATAGTGGTTCCACTACTCATCGAGTGGGCAAGCAGGTGGAAAACAGGATTCATCCAGCAATGCTAGGCAGCACATAGCAGTATTGCAGAGTGTTGGGTTGTGGAGGAAGAGAAGCAGTGACACTACCTCCGGAGGTCAAGAGCTTATCCAGTGGGCCACTAATTGAGACCGGCAGTGGGTCACTGCTATACCAACTGGGACGCCAAGGGGTTTTTTTCAGCTCTCCCTTCAGCCCTTTTGTTTTGGGTTTGAGCCATTTAGGATGGTTCACCTCAATTCTTAGAGTACAGACAGGGTTTTTTTTTCTGTAGCTCTTATATCGACCAGAAAGATATTACAGCGGGGCACTTTTTCTGTGATAGAGGAGTGTTTATGTTAGACCTGGTCTTTAAGATCAAGATCTCTGGGTTTCACCGGGCACAGGAGTGAATTCCACCCTTCTTACCATTATCCATTGTCTGCCAGCCGGGTCAGGAGGAATTTCATCAAGAGGGCACAGGGGTTCGATGTAGAAAGGACCCCTTTATGTCTTTTTTCCGGTCAACCAGGCGGAGGGAGCTCTCCCCTTAGACAGGGGTTGCTGGATAGAGCTATGACTGAGCTTCGATGCTCAGTCTTTATCATGACCCAGGGTGGTTAACTCACATGCCACATGAAGGGCGGTCTTGTCCACGTTGTGGGACACTAGTGTATCTGTGAAGAGGGGGTGCAGAGTGGTGAGTGACTCCGTCACCATTCTTCCGACATTACCGTATTGAAGCTTGGGTTTCGGAAGAGGCGGATTGGGTCGGTGAGTTTGGCACAGTTTGGTGGAGACAGCCAGACTGCGGGACCAGACGACTTCCCACCCTTAAGGACTGTCTGCTTTGGTAAGTCCCATGCCTGGAGTCTCGAGTTCCTAGCTGGAAAACGGGTGTTGGTCCTACCTGATAAACCCCTTTTCAGCTGGAACAAGAGACTCCAGCCCCACCCAAAAGACAGGGGTCTGGTCAGGGAGCGTTCGTGGGGTGTTGTTAGGTGATGCGTATAGATCTCTTGTGGTACATCGTTGAAACGGAGTGTCATCAAGAGGGGGCGTCTCTACAATTTGAACCCAGTCTATAGAGCCAGAAGACAGAGTGATACCCCGTGCCTGGAGTCTCTCGTTCCAGCTGAAAAGGGGTTTATCAGGTAGGACCAACACCCGCTCTATTAGGTAACAAACTATTACTACAGCACAGAATTTGGCCATTTTTCAGTTGACAGTCCTGGTCATTTAATAGGATGTACACAATTACCCATTGAGACAAGCCTGAATAATTTACAATTAGAAGAGTGATTAGCTCTGCCCTCTGAGAATGATTAATAGGGCATTTAAGAAATACATGTACAACTGTCTCAATTTCAGCATTTGCATAAACAGTTTGCTTGGAGATATTGTTAAAGGTTCCTATCAACACTGTGGAGGTCAAAGTGATTAAGCATGTGATTGTCAATACCTGTCTAATGAGGGCACACTATACCTATGATAAAAAATATGTTAAAAATAAGTTAATGGTTTACTTACCTAAATTATAACTGTAGTATTTGTGACCATAACTGTATTTAACAGATTCATATCTACTCTCTGTTCTCAGTTGATCTCATCATGAAAACCTGCTTTAGCCCAAATCGAGTGATTAATTTGTCAAGTGATCTTCAGCAAGTGGGGACAGCTTCTGCTCAGATTCAGGATACCCTGAGCACAGTACTACAGTATGCAGAAGATGTGCTGGTAAATGTGCTGTGGCCAAAATATGCACTAATAGGGAACAAGACTCTTGTGTGTGTGTATTCATTTTTCTGTTGATGTGTAATATATCAAAAATATTTTAAAAATAGTATCTCTGTCCTTTTTGTCTAGTCTGGAAAAGTGGCTGCTGACAACACTGTTGGGCGCTTCCTGATGGATCTTGTTAACCAAGTTCCAAAAATTTCGCCAGAGGACTTTGAGACTATGTTGAATAGCAATATCAATGTAAGTCCTTGGAATAGACTTGTAAGTAGTACTAATAAGTTGTATGGATGGGTGAGTTATAAATTGTTGTTCAGTTTAGTGATAAGTGTTAATATGCAAGCCTGCATTACATCTCTGGTAGAATAATCTTTAATTATTACCATAAACTTTTGTCTGCTTTCTTAAATTACACAATTTAGAAGTTGCTTTGGGTTGATATCAATCTTTCTGATATCTTCTCTGGACAGCATTGCATTTCCTGCCCTCCAAGGAAACAGAGATTATGTTGGTCTATTTCTGTAATAAAGATTTGATTTGATCTGAGAATAGTTTCCTCTTACATAGGACAGCCATTTGAAAATTGAAAAATAAAATAAAAACATTTAATGGTTAATAATCTGTTTGAAAATATTGTCCATGTACATAGCTCAAAATTTTTAGTACTTTATCAAAATACAAAATATAAAGGAAAATGAAAATAATGGAAAATAAGAGGAAAAATAAGAGGAAAAATGGAAGAGAGAGAGAGTAGTGGGGGGAGGGAAGAAAAAACGGTGTTGACCTCCGACTCTTTTTAGCACAGTAGAAGATAGTAACATTTCAGCCTCAGCTTTTTACTTTTACACAGTAATATATACTAGACATTTCTATAACAATGAACGTATTTAATCAGCAAAACCAAAATCAAAGTTTCATTTTTTCCATCTCAAACACAAAATCCAGAAGTGGTTTTCTAGTGGAAACAAAATTAGACATTCTCTTTTCTTTGAATAAAGCAATCAATTTAATCTTTTTTCCTTGCTGTGGGAAATAATATATATTTCTATATTTGCACTTACTAATCTTGATAGACTATCATCATTTATATTAACAACATTCACTATACTCTTCTTTTAACTTCCTTTTAACATACATACTTTCAAATTTACTTTTAAGAAGCTAAGAATATTGTCCATTTTGAAGATAAGGCTATTCTCCAGTTTTCTGAAACTCGCCAGTTTTCCATGAGTTTTCAAAAATTACCAGTTTTGAAAGATTACCACTTGGGAGTTTTGTGGTCATCTTTGCTATTTCCTTCAGTATTTATGTCCTTGGAGACTTGAATTCATTTAAATTAGGGAACTGATCTTTTACCATTTTCTTCTTTAGCCTGAGTTTTAGTGGGTTGGTAGCTAACTGGGGTTTCTGCTCTAAGATTCTATATCTTCTTGCCATAACTTGTTACTAATTTTATCTCACAACATGCCTGCTCCATTTTTGCCTTTTCTTTTGCTTCTGACATACTATGCAAAACTTTTGTTGTTATTGGGTATTTATTTGTTTGGGTATTGTTAAGGATATTGTTGTTGTGTTACCAACCAGCAGAGTATAGAGCACGGAGAAACGTTGCTGAGAGCAATGAATAAGAGATGTGCAAACTGGTTTATCAAAAGTTTACTTTATAGTGAAAAAGCAATCTCATAGTCTTTAAACAAATCCAAGTCTTTGCCAGTTAAATTAGTCCAGTGATATAAAATCTTCTTACCACACAAACAGTAGTTGGTTAGAATAACAAACTCTCTCTGGTTCACAAACCACGATGGTAGCAGTTCCAACCAACGATGATAGCACAATGGATACCAACTCCACACACTATGGTAGCTTATCATCAACTGAATATTTTACAGTACCTTCCTTAAATACGTTCACAACTAATTACAGCATGACTCAGCATTACAATGAATCAGCAGGAAAACTTTAAAGTCACACAATACATATTCATATTAAAGTCACAGAACACATATATTGCCTGGACAACTTGTTAGGCTCAAACCATATCCTAACAGGTATTCCTCAACTCATCATATATTTAACCTTTCTAACACAATCTCTTCTGGCAACTGTATCTTTGGTTATTATTAAACTTTTTTCCTTCCATTTTAGAAAGCTCTGTGTATCCATACTGGTCTCGTTTCCTATTTTTCTAATTAGTAGGATTTGCATCTTTAATGTCTTGTTTTGAATGAATTTTCATCATTCCCAGATTCTTTTCTCCTTTTAAACCATTGGATTTTCCACCTGAGTTCATTGAAATCTGTTTTTCTAAAATCCCGTATACTTGATTTTTTCCCATTCCCTCTCCCTTGATATCATGAAAGGTTAATATGTCACTTTTTCCTAGAGTTCCAGTCACTTTCACTTCTTCCAACAGTTTCCCCAAGTTAATTAAGATGACATCTAGGATTGCAGACCCTTTTGTTGAAAAAAGATAAATGTCAGCAGAAAACAGAAATCCGGCCTCTGATTCTTGATAAGAGTTAGATTCCCATCATTTGTGAGGATAGCTGAAACCTCCTGTTACTGTCACATGCCTCCTGGGAAATTTGATCATCTGACAACACAAAACCTCATCCATATATCTGGCCTGGGCAAGCAGTTCATAATAAACATCCACAGCAATGACACTTCTATTTCACTCTTTTTTAATTCCTGTCCAAACATTGTTGACAGGATTTTCATATTGCAATTCTTGAAGTTTTATGCAGGCATACAGTATGCCTTCCTTATGTATAGGGCAATTTATTCCTTCTGAATAAATCAAATAAATCAAATACCTTCGAGTTCTATACTGTCACAAAGTATCAGTAATGTCTATGACATATTTCTTGTCTTGTGTTAGGATTTTAAGTTCTTCCTTTTGGCTTCCCATACTGTACACCAGGGTGTCCAGCCCACGGCTTGTTGGCTGTATGAGGCCCTGGACAGCTAGTTATACAGCTCCACAGGATCTCATAAAAAATTAAAAAATAAAGGAAGTTTGTTATTTTTATATACATTAACTATATTATATATTTTAAACGGGGCCCAAGACAATTCCTCTTTACTTAGTGCGGCCAGGCAAGCCAAAGGTTCAAAAACCATGCTCTACACATTTTGTTACTAAACTTAGAAAGTGTAAATGTTAAATACAGTAAATGGCTATGACATTGCAATTTAAAACTTGGTATATTTCAGGATTAAGTAATTGTAATTTGCCAACTCTCATTTAGCTTTTTTATTTTCAAAAGTAGCGCATAACTTATAATGTAGTAGAGCATTGTAAACATTGTTAAACATGCTTTTTATGGGACATAATTTTATTTTTATTTTACAAATAACTCAGGGTGACAAATATACCCAGCACTTCTCCTATTTTTCCTATGACAGCCCTGTGAGGTTGGTTGGATTGAGAGAGAGTACTGCCCAAAGTAACCCAGCTGGGTTTTGTGGCTAAAGTGGGACTAGAATTCATGGTCCTTTACTTTCTAGTTGATGGCTTGATCATTAGACCAAGTTCTGTTGTTGTTGTTGTTATTATTAGAGTTGTACCTTTATTTTGGTACTTGGTATTTTGTACTTTGGTATTTTGGTACAACTCAAGACAGTGTATATAATGCTTCTGCCTCTTATTTTCTCTACAACAGCACAGCACTCTCTGAGGTGAGGTGAGCCAAGAGGGACTGACTCAGTTCAGGTTTTATGCCTAAGGAAGAATTAGGGTTATTATTCAGAAAAGTGTGAAACTGTATAACATATATTATATAATAGAGTTGGAAAGAATCTCAGAGATCTTCTAGTCCCGTGATGGTGAACCTATGGCACACGTGCCACAGGTGGCACGCGGAGCCATATCAGTGGGCATGCGAGTATTGCCCTAGCTCAGCTCCAGCGCACATGTGTGCTCTGGCCAGCTGATTTTCAGGCCTTCTGGGCCCACTGGAAGTCAGGAAACAGGCTGTTTCCAGCCTCTGGAGGGCCTCCAGGGGGGTGGGGAAGGCCCGTTGGACTAGATGACCTATAACAGTGATGGTTAACCTTTTTGCGTGAGTGGGGTGGGGAGCATTGAATTATGGGTGTTGACACGTGCACGCATGACCCCCCCGTGCTCCCCCCGCTTTTGGCATGTGATGACAAAAAGGTTATCCATCACTGTTCTAGTCCAACCCCTTCTCAAGCAGGAGACCCTATATCATTTCAGACAAATAGTTGTCCAGTCTCTTTTTGAAAGCCTTTAGTAATGGAACACCCACAACTTCTGAAGGCAAACTATTCCATTGGTTATTTGTGCTCATCATTAGGAAATTTCTCCTTAGTTCTAGGTTCCTTCTCTCCTTGGTTAGTTTCCAACCATTGTTTCTTGTCTTGCCTTCAGGTGTTTTGGAAAACAGATTGACCCCCTTGTCTTTGTAGGAGCCCTTCAAATATTGGAACAATGCTATCGTGTCCCTAGTCACTGTTTTTATTAGACTAGACATACCCAATTCCTGTAACTGTTCTTTTTATGTTTTAGCCTCCAGCCCCCTAATCATTTTTTGCTCTTCTCTGCACTCTTTCCAGTGTCTTTTTTTGTGTGTGACCAGAACTGGATGCAGTATTCCAAGTGTGGTCTTACTAAGAATTTGTAAAGCGATATTAGAATTTCATGTGATGTTGATCCTATCCCTCTGTTAGTGCAGCCTAGGATTGCATTGGCTTTTTTGGCTGCTGCCACACACTATTAGTTCATATTTAAGCAGTTGTCCACTAGAATTCAAAACCCTCTCACAGTTGCTGGCATTAAGCCAAGTTTCACTATACAGTTGGTTTTTGTTACCTGAGTGTAGAACCTTACTTTTATCTACGTTGAATTTCATTTTTTTAGCTAAGGCCCAGTTTTCAAGTCTATGAAGATCTTTATGGATCTTGAGTTTGTCTTCTACAGTGTGGCTATTCCTGCCAGCTTAGTGTCATCTGCAAATTTGATGAGTCCCCCTTCAATTCCCTCATCTAGATCATTTATATCAATCTAAAATTGGAAGCTTTAAAATGTTTGTTTATTAGTATGAATGAGAGGACAAAGTTACAGATTTGTTTCTAATTACTATTTCCATTGAACAATGTTGTATAATGTACAGACTCTTAAGTATATTCTTTTTTTTTTCCTCCTTAGGACCTGCTGATGGTAACCTATTTGGCAAATCTCACCCAATCACAGATTGCACTCAATGAAAAAATCTTAAACCTGTAATGAAATCTTAACCATCTATTAACAAGACATCCTAAAGAAACAGTGGAACTTCTTTGCACAGTCCAGACTCCATACTTGGATTTTATCTTCTGAACTGACTGCTGAATTAATCTTTCTCATCACTTTTTTCCCTCTTCTAAGTATGGTCAGAAAGATGATCATCATTAAAAATGACCAAGGAATTCCTAAGTTCCTCTGTCTTGCTTGTGTATTATTAACATAGCTCTATAAATTTGTAGGGATCCTTGATTTCTACTAGGGAAATATATTTGAATTTGTTTTTGAAAATATTTATGAGCTTCAAGTGTGAAAAAGAGAATAATTCAATTAAAAATAATAAGCTTTTCAAAATATCATTCCAAACTTCTACCAAAGTACATTTAAGATTTAGTTGAATATAGGGATAGGCATTGTAGAAAAAAAAAGTTAATTTCTGTCAGATTCCTGTTTTATAGATTACTTTCTTTTAGGATAGAGACTTGTTGGACTGAAGTTTACTGATAAAAAAAATCGTACAGCATAAGATTTTGTTGAAGGGCAAGGCAGAAGAAGAATACTTCTCAAATAACCAATGTTTCAACTATGCTATAAATGTAGAATATTAACAGGGCTGTGAAAGCTAATTAATGCATTCTTGTATCACAGTGTATCACAACACAGTGTCATAGTGCCAGCAGAAATTATAGGCATTTACTTAGATGAAAATAACATTCTAGGTCTCAGGAAATTCCTTTAAATAGTTGACCTGGGGGAAAGGAAAGCAATGACTGTTCTGTTAAAGAATTTTGTTTTCAAGGAAGGAGCTCATGAAAGGGTGTTTAATCCTTTTTCTTGAGCAAGAACAGATATCCCTAAAATCAAGGATTTTCCTTTCAGTAGAAGCAGCTTGGGAACTTGGCTATCCAGTGAGAAAGTGGGAGATGGTCTAGTGATTAATGCAGTGATGAAATAAGATGATCAGGATATATTTCTTTATATATGAATGACAGTTCTACTATGGATTGATGCTCCATAGATGTATTTGGGAATTTGAATTATAAACCAAACATTATTTTTCTGTACACGGTTCCTGATGTGGGTGATACAAAATACTGTAGTAATACTGCCAGAATAAATAGGGGGATAGAATTGGCATCTTGATCTTAAAGATCTGATCTTGTTCAAGATTTTTTTCTTTAGTGAGTAATATAAATGGGAGGTGCTATTATTTGCTGGCCCTTTCCACAGATACTGATTGACTGTTAGGGGAATAGAATGCTAAACCAGACTGTTTAATTTGATAAGACCTGCTTCTTTGCCTAAGCCAGAGGTGTCGAACTCAAGGCCCACAGGGAGATGGGAATGAGAAGCAGGGAAGGAGGGAGGGAAAAGGGTAGGGATAGGAGGAGGAAGGGTGGAGGTGAGAAGGAAGAAGGAGGGGGAAGGAGAAGGAAGGAAGGAAGACAGGAAGGAGAAGAGAAGGGAGATTACGAGAGGGCGGGAAGATCTGAGGGAAGCACTTGGCCACCAGCAGCCCTGCTGCCCTTTTGCCATCCCCTTGCCCCCTCCTCTCCTGGTGGTCTATCACTGAGGATGCTTTGGTTACAAAGTCGGATCTCCTTGCAAGGAGAGGGAGTGGGCGTCCCTCTGACCCATACTCTGCTCTCCTGTACACACCATGAGCAACCTGGCCAAGGAGAGCGAGCACAGCAGCAGCAGCCTCAAGGAGGAAGTAAGCGCAGCCAGGTGCCCCTCTGGGAAGCGGGGCTGGGCTGGGCTGTGTGGTCCCGGTGCCCTGGGACCTCGGCCAGGCTGGGCTCTGGACAGCCTGCGCCGCCATCCGGGCGTCCTCCACGTGGCCTCTTGTGGACAAGGGTTTGGCATTTGCTCTGGTCTTGCCTTCCACCACTGGAGACAATGGATCCCCCTCAGCCCTGCCTGGGCCATCAGAGGTGCCCGATGCGAGCAACATTGACCTGGCCATGCCCACCCAATTGGCTGTGATTACCCAGCCATGCCCCTCCTGCCCCTCCCCCCCGAAGTCAACCAATCACAACCCTGATGCGGCCCTCAAATCGAGTTTGACACCCCTGGCCTAAATTGATAATGCTGTAGTAGTGGAATGGCTGAGTCTTTAGGTAGAGGGTTGGAGGTCTCAAACCATTTTTTGCAGAAACTTTTTGGGTCTTTGCACCATGACTTATCTCTTCAGATATGGCTTGGAAATGCCTGTTGCTATCAGCTGTCATCTAGGGCTGTTTAATAAATGGATGAGGATTCTGAGGAAACAATTCTATGCCTCTCAATCGTAAATCTATCCCTGTATAAAGATACCATGTGCATGTTCTATGTTATTTTCTCAATCAATGTTGTCACTTGTTGCTTAATCTGGCTAATGATCAAGTAATAATTACATTATGAGAATAAGAATATGAGTTAGCACTAGCCCTGAGCTACTTTTTGTCACTGTTGTAAAAACCACATCTTTGTTAATACTTAGTTTCTATCCAGGATAAATTATGTGTAGAAAACGAGGAGGATATTAATGAGTATTTTATAATATACCCAAGGAAGCACTAGGGAAAATCAGCGAGAGATTGCACCTTAGCAATAACATTCAAGCAGAAGCCTATAGTGCAGCGGTTCTCAACCTGGGGGTCGCGACCCCTTTGGGGGTCGAACGGCCATTTCACAGGGGTCGCCAAAGCCCTCTCTCGGCCCCCCCCCACGCCTTCACTCACCCTCACCCTCTGCCTATGCTGGATCGCCCGGTCGCCGTTCGCTTACCCCGCCTACTCCCAATCTATTGCTGCCTCTGGAGTCCCAGCTGATGGCTAGAGGGAAAAAAAACTTTAAATTCTTGCCGCGGGGCTTCAAAGAGCCGCCCTACTCTCAGCTGTTTTGCGGAGGGCTCTGTTGCTAGCTAGCTGCAAAGAGGTAAATTCCTGGAGCAGATTTTTTTCCTCCTAGCTATGCTGAAAAAGCGAAATTGAAAGTAAGCAGGATCTTTGGTGCAACGTGACAAAATGAGGCAGAGAGATTTCTTTTTCCTCACCAAAAAAGGTAGGTGCAAAACTACAAACAATGGGAAATTTAGGGCAAGAGGAGGTTCAAGATTTTAAAATACAGAAGAAAAAAAAGCTCTATTTAACTAGGGAATTGTAATAATTGAGATACTATTAATTGCATATTGTGTTGAAAGCAGAAATGGCTAAGTTGTGGTTTGGAGGAATATAGGGGGGAAATTATTTGGTTTATTATTATTGGTAAATATAATTAATTGATTTGTAAGAAATTGGATTGCATGGAAATAATTGGAATATTCATGTTCATATTGATTAATATACAAAAAGGTAGTTATATAACTAATTGATTTATATTAAAATGTTGAATTTGTATTAAACAACTGTATTACATAATTAACCAATGTGAGGATGGATATAAAAATAGATGACAATGGGAAGGGGCATAATATAGAATAGAAGGGAAAAATTGAATTTGATTAAGATTAGAGATGAGGATGAAGGGTAATATTGGTTTTTAAAAAAAATAGATGAGGAATAAATATGGTAAAAAGGAAATATAGAAATTGTAAATTTAATTGAAATGACTAAATACTGTGTTGGAAGAAATATCCTGGGTTCTGCTCCAAGTGGGGAAAAAGACACTGGAAACATGGGAGACTGCTTGGAAAGATGGTTTAATGGTGGACAGGATCACATGGCTTGATGGGGCCCATTGTGTTAGTTTCTGTTGCTATTGTGTTGCAAATGTCCTTTGACAAAGGATTGACTTTCTGCCTCTGGCCCATTAACAAAGGGTGGGGGGCAGGAAGGTGGGAGCTGCTTTGTCTGTAAAATATGCTTCTCCATTTCTCATCCAGGGAAATATAATATTCTGCTTTTTTAATATTTCCCAAAATATTTCATTCTTCTAGGAAAGGGGTGGGTGCTAACCTCCTACAACTGTTTAAATTTGTGAACCGGCCAAATACTCTGTTCAAAGAAAATATGTTGTATGTTTGTATGTGTGTTTCTAATTATTGCTATTTATTGCTATTTGTTCTCTTTTATTCTTTAAAGTTTAACAATTCATTCTTTATCTTAATATCTTTATTTGTTTGGGGTTGGCTTTCTTCCCTTTCATCTTTTTTATTGTACAGCAATCTTTCTCCTCAAACCTACTACCTCTGTCTTTTCTTTCTTTCTTACTTTCTCTTTCCCCCCTCTTCTTCTTCTCCCTACTTCCTCTTTCTTTCTCCTTCTCCTCTCTTCCTCCCTCTCTTACCTTCACTCCTACTCTAATTTCCCTTCCCTTCCTTCATCCCTCTCTATTGCTGTATCCTTTTATGCATATGGACTACTCAGAGGGCTGAAAAAGTTATTTTTGACTGGTCCTCGCACTTTTGACCAGTCCTCGAACTTACGACTGTCCTCACAATTTACGTTTTTGCCCTATCTTGTCACCATGGTGAAGAGAAGCAGTTGTGAAATGAGTGACACGGTTGTTAAGAATGGTACAATGGGCATAAATGATGACCATGATATGGGCATAAATGATGATAACTGCGAAGACCGGTCAAAAGTGCGAGGACCTGTCAGAAATCACATTTTTCAGCCCTCTGGGTAGTCCTTTTGTGCACAGGGACTACTCAGAGGGCTGAAAAAGTTACTTTTGACTGGTCCTCGCACTTTTTTTTTTTTATTGCAAAAGTTTTACAATTACATTTTCACCCCTTTCCCCCCCCCCACCTCCCCCCCAGACTTCCCAACCTCCCTAACCCTCCCTAACCCTCCCCTCCCCCCAGACTTCCCTATAATATACTCATACTCATAAAAAACCCTTAATATAACACTTATATATAAACTTGGACCCCTCCCTCCCCTGTATAATTTTTCTCTTTACCTCCTTACATTAAAATATTTCCAATACATTATTTTCAAATAAAAGCTATTTGATACTTTCTAGTTTGATATTTGTTCTGAACATATTCTATCCACCTTTTCCATTCCCATTCATAAGTCTCTTGTGAACAATCTTTTAAATATGCTGAAATCTTCGCCATCTCTGCAAAACTGGCCATCTTCAAAGTCCATTCCTCGATAGTGGGCAAAGCTTCATTCTTCCAGTATTTACCTATCAACAATCTTGCTGCTGTTATCATATACAATATCAATTTTGTTTCACCCAATGTAAAATCCTTAACTATACCCAATAAAAACAGTTGTGGAGAAAATTGAATTTTTTTCTTCAAAACATTCTGCATGACCCACCAAATTTTTATCCAAAAAGCCTTAACTTTCCTACAGGTCCACCAAACATGATAATACGTAGCATCCAAACATTCACATCTCCAACATTTTGGCTGAACATTAGGGTACATACATGACAACTTTTTGGGATCTAAATGCCATCTATAAAACATTTTATAGAAATTTTCCCTCAGGTTCTGCGACTGTGTAAATTTAACATTCTGAACCCAAATTTTTTCCCATGTTTCCAACATCACTGGTTCTTCAAAATTTTGTGCCCACTTAATCATACAGTCTTGAACTAATTCGGTTTCTGAGTCCCTTTTCTAGCAAAACATTATAAAGCCTTTTGATATGCATTGGACCTTTCTCTCTTATATGTCTAACCAATTCTTCCTCGTACGACATAATACCAGTTTTTTGGTCCTCTTTCCATCTCAATTGTAATTGATTATATTGTAACCAAGTTAAATTAATCCCTTCGTCCAACAGTGTCTGCAATGTCTTCAGCTGCCATCTGCCCGCATCTGTAAAAAGAACCTCTTTGTATAAAACCCCCCCGAGTGACATTATATTTGTATTCCACAAAGTATGACCAAGATCCAGCCATAGCGGTATTTTATAATCCCATTTGAGTCGATGCTTCTTCCAAACTCTCATCAAAGAGTCCCTAAGTATATGACTTTTAAATACTTTATCAACTTTGTCATCATAAAATAAGTAAGCATGCCATCCAAATTCAAGATCAAAACTTTCTGCATTCAATATTCCAGCCTTTTTACTTCCAAACTTGTTAAAGTTAAAGCTGCTGCATCATAATATAGCTGTAGGTTTGGAAGTTTAAGACCTCCTCTTTCTGGAACATCTTGCATAATTTTCAATTTCACTCTCGGCTTCTTCTCGTTGGTCCTCGCACTTTTGACCAGTCCTCGAATTTACGACTGTCCTCACATTTTACGTTTTTTGCCCTATCTTATACCATGTTGAAGAGAAGCAGTTGTGAAATGAGTGATATGGTTGTTAAGAATGCTGCACAGGCATAAATGTGAGGATGGTCATAAGTGTGAGGACCAGTCAAAAGTGCGAGGACCTGTCAGAAATGACTTTTTTCAGCCCTCTGAGTAGTCCCTATACACATAGCCATGGCCACCCGGTCACATGACCAGCTAGCCACGCCCACTCAGTCACATGACCTCCAAGCCACGCCCACAGAACCAGTAGTAAAAAAAAATAGAACCCACCCCTGTTTTTAAACAGCATAGAGGAGATGATGCAACCTCAATCATTGAAACTTGGATGTTCTTGGGAAGTGGCATTGGCTGAATCATAGTCCCCATATAATCCAAATGTAGCAGAAGTTTTAATCTGATTAATCGAGACAGAGAAAAGAAGATTCCTTTCTTTTTTACCATCTTCAAGTGTAAAGGGAAAAATGAAAACTAGAAAAACAAGTTCAACATAATTTCTTCAAATTTGATTATGCCCCTAGATTGTACAGACATGTACATATCAAAAACTAAAGCAGAGATTGTCAGTCAGCTACCACAAAGGTCCAAGATAACAGACAAAATTGAGTTTTGTTAGTTTTTTTAGAAAATCATGGCTATTTAGTTTTTTGTCACCACAAATCCTTAATCTTTTTATTATAGTTCTGTCAACATATTTTTGCCAAATTGCATTTACTTTGATATAATCCCTATGGACCTGTATTTACCTGTATCCTCGTGCTTTTTTTTTTCCAATTGTGCTTTTTAAAATTCTACAGATACCTGTCTCAGTTTGGGAGGCAAAGATGATCAAATCTGAACTTATTTTATACACAGAAATGAGGTTAGGAATATGACAGAAGTTTCATCAAGATCCCATGCAGATATTGTATAGCTCAATACAGATAGTCCTCAATTTACAACAATTTATTTAGTGACTGAAGTTACAATGGCACTGAAAACAGTAACTTGACTTTTTCACATGACCATTGCTGCATATCCATAGTCATGTGATCAAAATTCAGATACTTGCAATTGACTCATGAAGGTTGCAGTGTCCTGGGGTCATGTGATAATCTTTCGTGACCTGACAAAATTATTGGGGAAGCCAGATCCATATAACGCAGTAATTCACTTAAGAACTAGCAAGAAAGATAAAATGAGGCAAAACTTAACTTACTTAGCAATAGAAATTTTGGATTTAATTTTGGTTGTAACTGAGGACTACCTGAACCTCCAAATCAGGTCTGTGATGGCACATCATTGCCAAAAATAGCAGATCTATAGTTGAGATGGCTTCTTATGTGCAGCCAAATGTGCTCTTATCTCAGTGGATTTTCCCCTGGCTCCCTTGTAAAAAACATTAAGATAGATAAATCCTGTTTCGTCGATTTAATACCTATTAAAGCTAAAGCAAAACTACGTTTATCTAACAACAAGTAAAATTGCGGACTGGCAGTTACACATCCTTCGTTTGACCAGACAAGGGCCTAAATCACAGGGTTGACTCCCGATCCGGCACATGCATTTTTCCCGAAAGAGGGTTTGCGGCAACGCTGCGCTCCTTCGAAGGGAGCAACGAAGACTAATGCTCAAGCAGCAGTGCCCGATGAGTGGCGGCGGGCGTTGTTGAGGCGCAGCCGGTCTCTCCATGGTAGTCTAGTGTCCGGTTCGGTGTCGGAGCGAGGAGTGACAGGGATGCGCAGCCGATGCCGAAGTTCGTCCTTCCGGAGGCTCCCACTTTCGCCTTCCCGTTGCCCAGAGAAGGCGGAAGGCCGGCGGGGCAGGCGGGGCGAAAACGTTCCTACCCTCGGACCAGGAAAGGGGCGGAACAGGCTCGCCTCGCCCGTCTCCATTTTGCTCTTCGTACTGAGCGTTGATGGTCGGAGGGGACGCCGAGTTTCTTAGCCGCAGTCCAGGCGAGTGCAGGGGTAAGGGAGCCCGAGCCGGGAAGTACTCCGTCTGAGGCCACAGAGACAGTCCCTTTCTCCCAGAGACGGCCTTTCCCCCTCCCTTTCCAGGTTCCTCACAGGGCGTGTGCCTGCCTCTAGTTTTTTGGATCTATTTTTGCTTTTTTTTTTTTTAATGTTCTTTTATGGGAGGGGGGGGAATGTCCCAGTTAGAGGGGCTCGCGTCTCCCGCTGTAACCAGCTAACCCACTCCGCTCTCTTTGCCCGTTTGATGCCCCCCCTTCAGATCATGAAGCAAACTTTCTTATTGTGAATATAGATCATTCATGAACCGAAAATGTGGAATAAAAGCGCCGGAAATTATGTACAAGTCAGTCAATGAAAACGTGAAAACGATTTAAGGCCTTTTTGTTACTCTTGAGTTTGACGCTTTTCTCTAGCGGCTCGTTGTATAATGAGCAAATTAATGATGGCATGTACTCGTCAGGAAAATTTTCTCTTTGTGTTTAATCTTTCTCCTTAATTTGATCTATAGTGCTGGCAGCTAATGTGTGAAGTCATTCTCTTCATTGTCAGTGTGCTCGTTTCTGCTTCCTTACAATGCGTAGCTGCTCTAAGACAGAGGTTAGCCTTGTTTACTAACAAATAGAGTAGGTTGTTTCCCTAGAGACGTTGGCTACAAGATGGGTGGCAAATAAATTTCATAAATAAATAAAGTAGATCTGTGAATGCATGCCTTCATATACACCCTATTCCCTCTGGGAAATTTTTGAGCGAAGGAAGATAAATTTCCTCACAAGCAAATAAATATCTATGGAAATTCTCCGTCATCCAGATCATGGTTATCCCAAAAGTGCTTTTTCAAAAGGCAACTGGACTTGCTTTTTTCCCTCTTGAAGATGTTTCGCTTCTCATCCAGGAAGCTTTTTCAGTTCAGTTTTCAGCACCACAATGGGGAGGGAAAATATTGCCCTCTTCTTAAGCAGAGTTGCTGAAAATCCCTGCTTCTCTGCTGCAATTTCTTCCCCATTGGTAGACTGATCTACTTGCTAGCAGGAAAAGCAGATAGGGGACTGCTTGCACTTTTCTGAAGGCAGCATGCAAGTCACAGATTGTCCAACTTTTTCTTAAGACATTTGTACCGCTGGGGTAGCTGCCACAGAATTTTACATCACAAATAATTGTACAGTTTACCAGTTATGCTGGCTTTTGGAAGTACTACAGATGTAGCGGCCTTTAAACTTAATTTACTTAAAATATATTGTTGGAGAACTAATACTGATAATATAAACCTTTTTCAGGGGGATTTTGCTGATAGAAGAAGATTTTTTAAAAAAAAGGTTTTTTTTTATTTTATAGACAAACAAACATACAATACATAATCATTCAGTGTATCTGAGTACATCTTTTGTGTCTTCTTCTTACTCCTCCAATCTTTATCGTATCTTAATATTAACATTTCATTTATTGTAACATTTCTCCCCCATTTAATACATATTATCTGATAGAAGATTGAGGAGGCCTGACAGGATTAGCTAATCTTTTATGTTTAATATTTCATTAATTTGCCCATTCTTTACACCTAATTCGTCTTGGGCCAAATAGTTTAATACGTTTTTATACTGTTTTAAATTTTATAATCTGTGTGTTTTATCTTTTTGGCTGTTCACCGCCCTGAATCCTTCGGGAGTAGGGCAGTATATAAATCTAATAAAATAAAATAAATAAATACTAGCTTTCCAAGGGCCTCTCCCATCCAGTAGCTGACTGGCCTTTAATGAGCACAACAAAGCTGCATTCACATGATACATTTACCTAGTTACTGAATTAGGTGATTTTCATAGGATATTTTCAGATGTAGCCCAACATAAGATAATATAAAAATAAAATGTATAACCAGTAACTAAACCAATTAGGCTATAAGATGTGTTTTATTAGCATTTTTTACTATTTACTGAGTTCTCATAATTCATGGAGCTATCTCTGTAGAACTCACTTAACTTCACAATAGCTAGCCAAATTTAACCCTAACTTTACACATTGCACAAATTTAACCATTGTTAAGCATTCTTATAAGATGTGCAGCCATTTAAATTTTACAAATTAAATCTCTCTCTCTCCCTCTCTTGTGCGTGTGTCTTTCTCTCTGCCAAACAATAAATGTCAGTAGAAGCTTTGGTTGACTAATCCTTCAGGACTTTTCTCTTTCAGCTTGTAGTTTAGGGAAGGGTATCTCTTCCCATTTTACATATGGAGATAAAAGTTTGTATTCTTTCTCACTTTACAGTGTTCTGACCATTATGGTCAGATAATTTAAAAATGAAGATTTATCAGCTAAAACAGGATAAAACTTCACAGCATGCAATAGGAAAATGCCTATATTTTATGAATTTCATATATATTTAAATTGTAAATATTTCTACTCTGAACTATTAACTACTGATGTTAAAGCTTTTTATAAATACATATTTTTGCATATATGGTATTGGAGGCAACAAGTAGGCAGTTCTTTTCCATATATTTTTTCTTTTTAAATAAAAAATATCTAGTTAATTATAGGTCTATTTTTTATTTCTTGAATTTAACCATTTCTATAAATACTATATCCTAGAATTAGATCCATTAATACTTATAGTATTTCTAAAAATCCTAAATCCCTTGATTAGATCTACTACAAATACTCTGTTTCCCTGAAAATAAGACCTATCCAAAAAAGAAGCCCTAGCATGTTTTTTACGCGTGCACCTAATATTAAGCCTACCCTCAAAATAAGCCCTACTTAAGAGCCTGCACAGCTGGCTGCACACCCATTTCAGCTGGTTGTTCGCAGTGCTGTGGCCCCAAGGCAAGGCAGGGGGGAGTGGAGCTTCCCCATGTGCCCTGCACCGGCTTACTTCAGGGCTTCCGCAGCTAGGCCATCCACACCTTAACACTTCCACCCCCAACCTCACATGACCACAGCTGTGGCTACGCGGGGTCCCAGTGGAGCAGTCGCCACAAGGCAAGGCAAGTGTTTGGGCATGGGTGGCCTGGCTGCAGGGCCCCTGAGATAAGCTGATGCGGGGCATGTGGGGAGCTCAACCTCCTGCCTTGTGGCAGCGGCATTGGCACACCATACTGCCTCCTGCCCTTTTGCAAGCAAGCAGATGTGGGCCTCCCGTACACGGGGAAAAAAATAAGACCCCGCCCCCAAAATAAGCCCTAGTACATATTTTGGGGCCCAAAAGAAAATAAGACCCGGTCTTATTTTCAGGGAAACACGGGTTGTGCCTTTCTTACTGTACTTATTCAAAGGGCGTAAATTTATTTTTTGAAATATATATCAGTTTCAGTGGAATGAATTATCTAGAAATTATTGTGGTGTATTTTTGTCTGATTTGAGAGAATATAAGCTTGTAAACCGAAATCTTATCTCAATCCTCTCACTCAGTTATTTCCCTCAAAGTGATTATAAGCCATTTTATGACAGAAATATGGTGGTCTAATACAATAATATAAAGTTTGGATGTTAATTCTTTTGTTGACTTGATGACATCCAGAATTAATTTTTCAAATTCAATAAGTTGCCTTTTAATAGCTTTGATATTATTTGGGGTGGGGAAAAAGAAATACATTTGTAGCAAATTGAGGCAATTAAGATTGGTGCTTGAAAATGTTCCCCCCCCCCAGAATAAAATAACATCACATATTACTTCAGTTGCCTTTTGTTCTTTCATTACTTTCTACCAGTAGTAATTTTTCACAATGAGGATGTTTCATAACTAATAAGTACTGAAATGGAGGGAGAAAAGTGAGGTTGCACCTTTTCCAGATTTCCATTGCTGACATAAAATGGATTAGAAGTAGAATTTATTGTTCTTTAGTATAATCAGCACAGAAGGAGAGACTTTTCATCCTCTTTTAAAGTTCCATGGCAAACCATCATTTGGGTTCTGCATTTCCTACCACTCTTACAATATTTCTCAGCTATCTGGCTTTGCAGTCCAATTTAAGGTGTGGAATACCCAATCCATTCTCTTTTGAGTTAGTCAGTAATAATATATTAGTACATTTCTTTATTAATACTGATATTAGATAGGTGAAGAAAAATGACAAATTTAATCTAAACTTGTGACTATGTGACTAACCATAATTTCTTAAATTATATGCTATCCAACTCTGGGCTATTTACATTTATAATTGTATTTATATATGCATGAAAGCATCAGTTTGTTATTTTCATATATTAAGGAATATATGCAAAAAATTAAAATCTCGGGTGCTTTCCCGCGTTGTGTTAAATTTATTTATTTATTTATTTATTATTTATTAATTTTATTTCTATACCGCCCTTCTCCCGGAGGACTCAGGGCGGTGTACAGCCTGATTAAAAGCACAAAGACAGACAGAATTTAAAATAAATTAAAATTATTAAATGATAGGCTCAATTTAAAACCCCAAATTTAAAATTCAATTTTTAAAACCCAATTAAAATCTTTACCTTGATAGCCCAGCCTGCCGGAACAACAAGGTTTTGAGGGCACAGCGAAATACACGGAGATCAGAGATTTTACGAATTTCTGGGGGCAGCTTGTTCCAAAGGGCAGGGGCTCCCACAGAGAAGGCCCTCCCCCTGGGTGTCGCCAGCTGACATAATTTGGCCGATGGCACCCTGAGGAGACCCTCTCTGTGGGAGCGGACTGGCCGGTGGGAGGCTACTGGTGGCAGAAGACGGTCTTGAAGGTATCCAGGTCCAATGCCATGGAGCGCTTTAAAGGTGGTGACCAACACCTTGAATCGCACCCGGAAGGCCACTGGGAGCCAGTGCAGCTCGCACAGGAGGGGTGTCACATGGGCACAACGAGTTGCGCCCATAACCACCCGCGTGGCCACATTCTGGACCAGTTGGAGCCTCCGGGTGCTTTTCAAGGGGAGCCCCATGTAGAGAGCATTGCAGTAGTCCAGTCGGGAGGTGACAAGGGTGTCAGGGCATTTATTAATCCCATGTTTGGCTCTGGGACTAATTACCCTGGTTTAGAGTAGATGAATCGAGGCTTATCCTTGTTGCACTATTCTGATAAAGAAAACGCGAAGGAAGGTTTCTAATAAAACTCATTTATTTGTTATAAAGAAAATAAAACATCTCACTAACTAAGAAAAGTTAATTGTTACATTTTTGAAAGTAATTCGGGCCGGCTATCTTTCAGCCGGACCTTGCTGGAAAGAGAACAAAGGAAAGAGTGTGTGAAGAGCAAGTGAAGGAATGTGGGTGGATGCGGAAAACACGTAGCTTACTGATAAGAAGTTGGCAAAGCTATGGAGAGTCTGACAGTCCAGAAATAATGAGCTCAGCTGGCAAATAAAATAACGCAGTGACATTCCCCTTCTTTGCCAGTTGAGCGAATATCAGTTCATCATCAAATAAGGTACATCTTCTCACGCAGATACTCGTGTTGAGCTGCTGGAAGTGGTTTGTTGAGCATATCAGCAATTTGATCATGTGTAGATACATATTGCATTTTGACAAAACCTTTTTTCACTAAATGCTTTATGTTTTGGTAACGAATGTCAATGTGTCTGGACCTAGAACCTGTAAAATGTGATTCAGAAATATAAACCACCGATTCATTGTCTTCCATCACGGTGATCGGTCGGATCGGGTGTGTCCAGATATCTGTGACTAAAGCATCAAACCAAGTTAGGGAATTACATGCATCTGAAACACAAGCATATTCAGCTTCAGTAGATGAACAAGAAACAAAATTCTGTTTACGTACTTGCCAATAAACAGGACATCCATTTAAGAACATCATATAACCTGAAGTACTTTTGCGTGATTTCTTATCACTTGCCCAATCAGAATCTGCATAACAACATAATTCTGCATAATCAGTATGTGTTGGTTCTAACAATAACTTCAAATGTTTAGTGTATTTTAGGTATCTCAGTAATTTCTTAATACATGTCCAGTGAAACTGTTTTGCCTTACCTACGTGTCGAGATAAGAGATTAACACTAAGTGCAATGTCGGGTCTGGTCCAACTACTAATGTATAACAGTGACCCAATGACTGAACGATAAAGTGTTTGATCCTCGAACTCAGGACTTTCTTCTTGTGTCAAGTTGTGAAAATCTGTTTGCATGGGTGTCTTTGTTGTGTTAGCATCTTTCATGTTGCAATGATGCAAAACTTGTTCAATTTTATCTTCTTGTGAAAGACTAAACCCCTTCTGTGTCTTTTCAATCTGAACACCTAAATAAGTGCTAATGTGACCTAATGATTTCAATGTGAAGTATCTCACTCATTTGCTTATTTGGACCAATATAAACAATATCATCAACATAAACAAGAACTATCTCATATGCATTGTTAGATCTTTTTGTGAACACGCACTCATCAGTTTCGGACTTAATAAAGCCCATTGAATTTAGTTTGTCAGTAAGACATAAATACCACATTAAACCAGATTGTTTCAGACCATAAAGACTTTTGTTTAGAAACCAGGTATCCCCTTCTTGCTGTCGGAATCCTGGAGGACTTTTCACGTAGATCTCTTCATCTAGGTCTGCATGTAGATAAGCCGTGTCAACATCAAACTGGAAAACTTCTAAACCAAGGATAGTTGCAGTTGCTAAAGCAATTTTTACACTCTCAGTTCTGACTGTCGGTGAGTAAGTATTTGTGTAGTCCTCAGGATAACGTTGAGCGAAACCCTGAGCTACAAGTCTGGCCTTGTACAATGACTCACCATTTGGTTTCTTTTTGATTCTGTAGACCCA
This sequence comes from Pantherophis guttatus, assembly GCF_059756535.1. Classification (NCBI taxonomy): domain Eukaryota; kingdom Metazoa; phylum Chordata; class Lepidosauria; order Squamata; family Colubridae; genus Pantherophis; species Pantherophis guttatus. Next base: position 98,782,074 of record NC_142068.1, on the reverse strand, counting down.
TCGAGTGCCAATGACCTTTTTGTTTGCTGGAGGTTTTGCAGGTGTAAATACTTTAAGTTTCTTTAGACTGTCCATTTCAGCCTGCATTGCCTCATACCATTTGTCTTGCTCTGAATCAGGGAGCTGCTTGATTTGTGTGAAATTATCAGGTGGAAGTGTGACATTGCAAATCAAAGGCAAGGGTGCTTTTGTCAGTTGCCAAGAATATCGTTGTGGAGGGATCCCTTTTGTGGCCCTCTTGGAACGTCTTGGAACAACTGTCCAGTCTTCTTCTGCTTCGTCCTCGTCCTCACTTTCGTCGCTAGCGTCAGCATCCGCGGCTTGCGAAGACGGAACATCGGGTTGAGAAGAATCAGTGGAATCTTGATCATCAATCTGCGTGGCATCAGCAGTATCATCTCTAGGAAAATAAACTCCAGGATCATTGGAATGAATCCTGGACCAGTCAATATCTTCCTCAAAATTAGCAGATTGGGAAATCACAATTGCATGTTTAGAGTCAATAAATTTGCTCCACTTTGAATTATCATCAATACCCATAAATCTCAGTCTCTTTGCTGCTGGACCTCCTTTTCTTCTTTGAGCTAAGGGAATGTTCACCATAGCATATGAACCAAAAATATGAATGTTTTTAAGATCAGGCTTGTAGCCATACAACATGAAGAAAGGAGTCTGATTTATTACACTGCTCCAAGTACGGTTGACAATGTAATTTGCATACTTGATAGCTTCACCCCAGTATATCTTATCAAGATTGGCGTCTTCTAGGAGACAACGCATCATGGTTTGCAGTACCTCTCCGTTGTGAGCCGGTGTGTCAGGGGGCGAAGTCTGATGAATAATTCCATTCTTACGCATCCAGTCCTGGAAACGCTGAGACATGAATTCGGCACCACGATCACTCTGGATTCTGGCGATGCGAACTTGGTGTTGGGTAGAAACAAGGGTTGCAAAGTCTTTAAAGATCTGAAAAGTCTCTGATTTTTCTTTCATAGGATATACATATCCATATCTAGAATAATTATCAACAATTGTTAGAAAATATTTTCTACCACCAAATGATGGCGGGAATGAACCAACTATGTCAATGTGAACCAAATCAAAAATGCGTGTTGACAGGCGTGTAGCGCATTTGGGAATGGCTGCTGCTTTGGATTTGGCCTTTTTACAGACAGCACAATCCAAAAACACCTTACACCCCTTTAGATCCAAACCTTTTGCGAACTCCGGCATCTTCCTAAGAACATGGAAACTGGCATGCCCCCAATCTTCTATGCCATTTGTGGATACACCTAGAATGCAAAGGTTTACCAGTTAGTGAATTTTCAACATTAACATTTTTATGCGGAACCTCAGGCTTGCTCTGAGCAACCTGTTTACCAATTCTATTTTTGTTGGCTTTAGGAGCCTTAGGGGTAGCAACAGGATCTCTCACTGGAGCATCTCTCTCTGGGCCTGTGCTCTGCCTTTTTGGAGTTTGCATACTTGCCTGTGTTTGTGTTTTAGGCTTTGGCTTTAAGTAATAAACACCACCAATTAATATGGTTTCAGCAACAATATCTCCATCTTTAACTATGTAACTTGCTTTTTCAAGGTGGTGAACTTGGAATTTTAACATTCTAGACAAGTGATACTGACTAAGCAAATTACTGGTTGCTGTTGGTATGTAATAAACATCAGGAATGAATGCATCGAGCTCTTCAACATAAACAGTTCCTTTTCCTTTGACCTGACAAGGATGATTTGAAAAAGAATAAAGTTCACGTAGTTCAGGTTCAGGCTCGTGCATTTCTGTGAAAAGTTCCTTTCTGTAGGTAACATGCAATGCTGCACCACTGTCCAAAGTCCACAGGAGTCGTCTGTCGTACTCTGGTTGAGGTTGTGGATCATTGGTTAAAGCCAATGTGGCGAGTGGAGTTTGTGGATCACGCCGGGGACCACAACGACCTTGTCTTCTGCCACTGCCTCTGCCTCTGGAATCTGTTCCTCTGGGCTGGTATGTGACGGGAGCTGGAACTCGTTGGGGACAATCCCGGGTGGCATGTCCCACACGATTACAGGTGTTGCATCTTGGCATCCTTGGAGTGTAGGTCCTTCCTCGGAAGGGGGGACTAGCTGGAGCTCTTGATGCGGGTGGTCCTCTCAAGTGTGGAGTAGCTAGCATGAATGCCTCTTCTTCAATTAAAAGTCTACAGACATTGTCCACTGTGCGTTGAGCAATCGGGACTTGGTTAATTTTTGTAACAGCATCTTTCCATTCATAATTCAAAGAGTTAATAATGATGCTGATCATTTGAATATCTTCAATGTTATGGCCTCTTTCTCTCAATTCTGTTCTCAGACCTTTCAGTTTGGTCAAATGTCCTCCAATTTGTTCACCGGGTTTCAATCTCGAACCGTGGAGTTCAGACATGAGTAAACATGAAGATTCAATTGAGATAGGCCTGTAGCAATTTTCCAATTCAGCCCAAATTTGTCGGGCTGTTGTATTTGGTGGAAAAGTGACCTGCAGTTCAGTATCCATGGACATCAATAATGTTGTGCGAGCCCTTATCTCTAAATCTCTTATTGCATAAGTCCAAGGTTGAGCAGATGGGTTAAATACCATACAGTGCGTGCCTTCTCTAAGAAGCAATAGTGTAATCTCACTGACCCAGGCTTTGTAATTGTGTCCTGACATTTTTAGTTTTGACTCACCAGTTAGTGGAGAAACAGAAAATGCCTGGTGAGGAGCCTGCACTTGGTATGCTGGCTGTGCTGGCAGAAATGCCTGTGGTATTTGCTGTGCCTGTTGTGGACCTAAAAATGGTCTTGGTTGTGCCATTGGAGGTGGGCCAGGAGGTGGCCCTATTTGCACTTGTGGCTGGGGCACATATGCAGGCATTTGTAGCTGCTGTGGCTGATGCACTGGAATCTGCTGTATTCCAGTTGCCATTTGTGCTTGATCTGCAATATTGGCATGACCTGCTGGAGATGCAATCATTTGCCTTTGCTTTGTTCCATCTAAAAGGACACCAACACCGCCAGGGGGTGTTTGAGTTTGGGCCTGTGGAAACACTTGTGGCATTTCAGCTTCCTGTAGTAAATTACTTTTGCCAGCAGATGGTGCTGCACCTTTGGGCAGCTTTGCATACGGGGCATTGTATGCTTTAGAGTAGGAGTGGTTATGTAAGACATGTGTAATTTGATCAGGGAGACTTTCATGTGACGTATGCAGTGCTCTTTGCCTTAATTGGCCTGACACAGAATCCACCAGGGGGAGTGTCTTTGGCTCTGAGCAAAAAGACAATATGGCGCTTTTTGAAAAATTTAAGTCACGGGATTCTTCCTTATCATGCTCAAGCATAAACAAATCTCTCTTAAATTGAGACAGTTCATTTTCATAATATTTTACATGCTCACGATAGGATTTGATGGCCATCTCACGCTGGGTGAGCTCAGGGCTTTGAGAAGAATAATGAATTGTTTCTCTCTCTGCGTGGGAGTAATTTTGCTCAGCAGTGCTTGCACCGAGCGTTACAAATTCAGAAGGTTCTGGGGAGACTTTTTCAGAGCTTGGAAGATCAGAAGAAAATGTTACTGACCTCAGTCGTAAATCATCATCTTCAAAAACAGCTTCTGTCTTATCTCCATCCATTTCTGTTCCCACGGCTTCTTCTCGTTCCAGGCGTGTGGCTGTAGTAAGGGGCTGGAAATCTGGAAACCTCCTGTCTGCCACCTCTTTGTTGGAAAGATCAATCAAATCATTTACGAAGAGTGGTCTTGGTTTCACTTTGCCTTTTTTGTTTTTGTTTCGGCATCTCAGCAATATAATTAGCGTACCTCAGTAGCTAAAAACTAATTGCCTATGCGCTCTTATCAGAAATAACAAAACAAGGGAAAAAGCCATAAATCAGACCATCCTCGTGCTACCAGAATGTCAGGGCATTTATTAATCCCATGTTTGGCTCTGGGACTAATTACCCTGGTTTAGAGTAGATGAATCGAGGCTTATCCTTGTTGCACTATTCTGATAAAGAAAACGCGAAGGAAGGTTTCTAATAAAACTCATTTATTTGTTATAAAGAAAATAAAACATCTCACTAACTAAGAAAAGTTAATTGTTACATTTTTGAAAGTAATTCGGGCCGGCTATCTTTCAGCCGGACCTTGCTGGAAAGAGAACAAAGGAAAGAGTGTGTGAAGAGCAAGTGAAGGAATGTGGGTGGATGCGGAAAACACGTAGCTTACTGATAAGAAGTTGGCAAAGCTACGGAGAGTCTGACAGTCCAGAAATAATGAGCTCAGCTGGCAAATAAAATAACGCAGTGACAAAGGGCATGAGTGACTGTGCGCAAGGCGTCACGATCCAGAAAGGGCTGCAACTGGTGGATCAGGCGAACCTGATAAAAAGCCCTCCTGCCCACGGCCGTCATATGTTCTTCTAAAGACAGCCGTGCGTCCAGGAGGACACCCAGATTGCGAGCCCTCTCTGTGGGGGGTAAAGACTCACCCCCAATAGTCAGCGATGGTGCTAGCTGACCATATCGCGACACCGGGAACCACACCCACTCAGTCTTGGAGGGGTTGAGTCTGAGCCTATTTCTCCCCATCCAAACCCGCACGGCCTCCAGGCAGCGAGACATCACCTCAGGGGCATCGTTGGGGTGGTCTGGGGTGGAGATGTACAGCTGAGTATCATCAGCGTACAGATGGACTCTCACCCCAAAACCACGGATGATCTCACCCAGCGGCTTCACATAAATGTTGAACAGAAGGGCGAGAGGACCGACCCCTGCGGCACTCCCCATGCAAGGCGCCTCGAAGTCGACCTCTGCCCTCCTGTCAACACGAACTGTGAGCAGTCGGAGAGGAAGGAGGAGAACCACCGCAAAACGGTGCCCCCTATTCCTAACCCCCTCAACCGCTGCAGCATGATACCATGGTCGACGGTATCAAAAGCCGCTGAGAGATCTAACAGGACCAGGACAGAGGAGCAACCCCTGTCCCGAGCCCTCCAGAGATCATCGACCAACGCGACCAATGCCGTTTCAGTGCTGTACCCCTGCCTGAAGCCCGACTGGCACGGGTCCAGATAGATAGCTTCATCCAGGTGCCCGGGCAGTTGTTGTGCCACCACACTCTTAACAACCTTCGCCACAAAACGAAGGTTGGAGACCGGACGGTAGTTGGCTAATTCAGCCGGGTCCAGGGAAGGCTTCTTGAGGAGGGGCCTCACCACCACCTCCTACCAAGTAGGAATTACGCCTCTATCAACCAGCATGATGACAGCAAAAACAACACAGCTAATTACAAGTGGGAGATGACTGGAAGGGCCTATTACGTGCTCAATGGCCAAATGGTAATGGTAGTTTAATACTCTGATGATGTCAGCAGATGGCTGATGAAAGCTTAGTAGAATAAAATTTTAATTATTTTAGTTCCAGAGCTCGCAGAATGTCTTCTTCTTTCTTTACAAATATACCTGGAACTCATATTTTTAGAATAATATGTGTGTATATACAAACAGCACTTTTGTTGGTGTAGCCAATTAAGTGGTGGTGTTTTCACATGTATACAGAGACAGTTGGGGATAGCCCTTAGAGTAGTTGTGTGGGTCAGGGGTGGGTTCTAAATTTTTTTACTACCGGTTCTGTGGGTGTGGCTTATTTTGTGGGCGTGGCTTGATGGTCATGTGACAATTCTTTAGGATTTAGCAGAAGTACTGGTCTACCAGGCTTTTAAGTGCTTGCAGAGCTGTACCCATCTACCCATTTATTTTTGCAGGCATCGGTCTACTCATGTATGTTTGCAGGCACTAGTCTACCCATTTATTTTTGCAGGCACTGGTCTATTCATGTATGTTTGCTGGCACTGGTCTACCCATTTATTTTTGCAGGCACCGGTCTACTCATTTGTTTTTGGAGGCACCGGTCTACCACCAAACTGCCTTTTACCACTGATCAGCTGTAGGGCGGCCCTTTGAAGCCCCCCAGCAAGAGTTTAAATAGTTTTTTTCCCTTATAGTCCATCAGCTGGGACTCAGGAGGCAGCAATAGATTGGGGGTGGGGCCAAATAAAAGGTAAGAATAACACGGGGGGTGGGGGTGGGGGAGGGCAGAAACGGTTCGGTGATGTCATATCGTCACCACTATCGGCTCGGCCAAACCGGGCCGAACTGGGAGGAACCCACCACTGGTGTGGGTCCTCCAAGTGACCCAAATGTATTAATAATTTCAACAGTAAGGTTTCTTTTACTATACATTACAGAGCACCTCTTTGAAATGTTTTGCATAACTCTTGTTTACTTTACAATTTCAGTATCTGCAAGTACTTCCCATTGCCTAGAAAGTGGGCTTTTTGTTTTTATCTGTTTGGATACTCAGTGAACATTTTGTGAGCAACCAGCTGTCAGGCAGACATATGCTTGCTATTCATTTATAATATAGCCTTAATATAAGTGAATTAATCTCAGGCTTTTCATTCCTTCCTTTCTTTTTTTGTGAATTCCTAAAAAATGAAGTATTCATTTGAAGAAATTTAAAAACAAATAAAATTATTATTATTAAGTTTTACTATAGATCACACACATAAATACACAATTAAAAAGTGATGGGAATAAAAGGAGTTTTATATGCCTCTTGTCTCCCTTCTGTGAGTTCATTAGTGCTCGATACTTGAAATGATGAAATTTTACAGAAGGTCTCAAGTGTTTGTTTTTTTCCCCTTACTTTACAGAATGTCATACCCAGGATATCCTCCATCAGGCTACCCATCTTTTCCTGGTTATCCTGCAAGTATTGATTTGTTTAATATATGCTGGGGGCGTTAAGCAATTTATGAAATAAACTAACTTGAGTGAATTAACGTCAGCACCATTTGGTCTGAATCTATCTTGAGATTGGCAAAGTAAAGCCTTATATATTCTATTTATTAAGAAAACTATAAATAGCAATGCTTGTTCATTTCTTTTTTCTCTTTTTATAATTTATTAATTTATAATATAAAATACAAAAGAAAATAGTAGGAAAATAAGGGAGGGAAAGGAAAAGGGAAAACTGTAAGGCAAAGGGAAAAAAGAAAGAGAAAGCATTGACTTCCAACTCCCTTTGGTGCTGTAGAATAATAATAATAGCATAACAATTCTGTTACATTAAATTCTGTTATGTTAAAACCTCAACATCAAATAATAGCATCAAACCTCAACTTTTTACTTTTACATAATAATGTAAACTAGCCATTTCTATAACAACAAACCTATCTAATCAGGAAAATCCAAAATCAAAGTTTCATTTTTTTCCACCTCAAGCAGTCCAGAAGCAGTTTCCAAATAGAAACAAAAGTAATTGTATTTTTTCTTTGATCAAAGCAGTCAATTTGGCCATCTCTGCTAACTCCATCAACTTTTCAAACCATTCATCCATTGTAAGAATAAAAGTGTCCTTCCATTTTTGTGTGTAATCTTGTTGCCATCAGCATATATACAGTAACATCAAAGTTTCATTTTTTCCCCGTTAAACCCAGAAGAAAAGTTAATAATAATATTAACAACAACAATAAAAACAGAGTTGGAAGGGACCTTGTAGGTCATCTAGTCCAACCCCCTCCTCAAGCAGGAGACTCTATACCATTTCTGACAAATGGCTGTCCAGTCTCATCTTGAAAGCCTCTGGTAAAGAACCCACAACTTCTGAAGGCAAGCTGTTCCATGGGTTGATTGCTCTCACTGTCAGAAAATTTCTCCTTATTTCTAGGTTGAATCTCTCCTTGATCAGTTTCCTTGTCTGGCCTTCAGGTGCTTTGGAAAATAGGTTGTCCCCCTCCTCTCTGTGACATCCCCTCTGTGACATCCTTCTCACAGTTACTGCTATTAAGCCAGGTTTCACCCAGTCTATATGTGTACTTTTGATTTTTATTGTCCAAGTGTAAGATTTTACTTTTCTCTATGTTGAATTTCATTTTGTTAGATAGGCACAGTTTTCAAGTTTGTCAAGATCCATCTGGATGTTGAGCCCATCATCTAGGACAGTGATGGCTAACTTTTTTGCCATTGTGTACCAGGAAGGGGTATACCCATACAACGAAATTCACTTAACACCCAAAGACCAGGTCCAACACACATAACAATCCCCAAACACATTCCCACCCACCACAGTTCCCCACCCCTAAACCACCCAAACATCCACACAACAGACCAAGTAATGCTGTCCAAGAGCTCACTGATGGTGGCCCTTTAGCTCATTGTTGAGTGCAATTATAGCTCTGGGATATAAACTATTCAGAAAACGTGTGGTCCGAGTTTTAATTGTTCTGTATCTTCTGCCAGAAGGCAATGGTCCAAAAAGATTGTGAGCAGGATAGGAAGAGTCTCTGAGAATGTTATGCAACTTCCTCAAACAGCGAGATTCGAAGATGTCATCCAGGGCTGGTAGCTGGCGCCCGATGATATTCTGGGCAGTTTTAACGATTCTCTGTAGAGCTTTTTTGACCGCTACAGAGCTGCTCCCATACCATGCAAGAATGCTGTATGTCAGGACACTCTCAATGGTGCTGCGATAGTAGGACAGAAGTAGATGCTGAGATAGATTTATCTTCCTGAGCATTCTCAGGAAGTACAGCCTCTTCTGTGCCTTCTTCACAAGCATGTTAGCATTCATAGTCCATGAGAGGTCCTCCGAGATATAAATGCCCAGAAATTTAAAACTACCCACCCTCTCCACCTCTTCACCATTTATGTACAGTGGTAGATGTACATCTGTCTTCTTCCTGAAGTCAATTATAAGTTCTTTAGTTTTTTTGATGTTAAGTGTAAGATTATTTTCTTTACATCACAATGTCAGCCCTTGTACTTCCTTTCTGTAAGCAGATTCATTGTTCTTATTAATGAGCCCCACCACTGTCGTGTCATCCGCAAATTTAATAATTGCGTTGGTGTTATACAGTTATGTGTGTACAAGGAATAAAGGAAAGGGCTTAGCACACAACCCTGGGGGGCTCCTGTGCTTAGTATCAGAGTAGAGGAATGGTGAGATCCCATCCTTACTGACTCTGGCCTATCTGTCAGAAAATCCTTAAACAAATCCTCTGATTTATACCCAAATTGGACATTTTAAGAAACAACCTGTTGGGTAAAATGGTGTTAAAGGCAGAGCTATAATCCACAAATAACAGCCTCGCATATGTCCCCTGTTGTTCCAAATTATTAAGTACAGTATGGACAACAGTAGACATAGCATCGTCAGTTGATCTATTACTCCTATATGCAAATTGGTATGGGTCCAAAGTAGATGGAAGACTAGCCTTAATATAGTTCAACATCAGCCTCCCAAAACATTTCATGACAACAGATGTTAAAGCTACTGGTCTATAATCATTAAGGGATACCACTACTGTCTGCTTAGTGACTGGCACTATAATGGATGTCTTCAGGCAGAACTCTGGAATGTTATATTCATCAAGATTAGACAGGTGTTTTCTTAACTGTTTTCTTGCTTATTTCAGTTTTTATTTGTAGTCTGTCTTTGGTAGGATGGGCTATAGTTTCTTTTTATGTGAAGATTGATGCAAAGAATGAGTTAAGCAGTTCTGCTTTCTCTCTACTGCCTGTTACTTCCTTGCCATCTTCTCTCTTTAGTGGACTGACTGTTTCCTTGACCTTTTTCTTGTTATTTATATCTTGAAAGAAACTTTTAAAAATTATCTTTGACTTTTGTTGCAAATTTTTGTTCATTCTGAGCCTCTGCTTTCCTGACTTGATCTTTGCAGATTCTGGCTTTCTGCTGATATTCTGCCTTAGTTAATGTGTCCCTCTTTCCATTTTTGGTACTTATCCTTTTTGTCTTTCAGTTTATCAGAGATCTTTGTACAGCCATGCTGGTTTCTTCTTGGATTTCATGTTTTTCTTTTTCAGTGATATTGTGCTGGACTTGGATTTTATTATCATATTTTTCAAAGTTTCCCAAGCTTCTTGGGGTATTTTCCCTTTTAGGATTTTCAACCAAAGAATCTTTCCCAAGTTCTCTCTGAGTTTGTTAAAATCAGCTTTTTTAAAAACTAAGACTTCGATATGATTATGTTCTATTGCTTGTGTTTGCATTATGTTGAATTCTAATATGACATGGTCACTCTCACCCACGGTTCCTGTAATTTCAACTTCCTCTATCACTTCTTCTCTGTTAGTAAGAATTAATCCAGTATGATTGTCCCTCTAGTTCCATCCTCTACCTTTTGGACAACAAAATTGTCAGCTAGGTTGTTCAGGAACCTGTTCGATCTCTCACTTGATGCCAAATTAGTCTTCTAGTTGATATCAGGGTAATTAAACTCCCCCATTACTATTGTAGTGTGTTTCCTAAATATATTTGTTAATTGGTTAGCAAAAAATACATCTATTTTTTCTGCTTTCTTGGGTGGCCTGTAGTATACACCAGAGTGGATAAAAATCATTTTTTTAAGTTAAATTGGATTTTTTTTATTTAAATCATTTTTTTTAAATTTAAATCTGATTTTTAAAATTTTTATCAAATTTATTTTAATAAAATGCTTTTGGAGTAAAAACCTATCTAAAGATAGTTTTCTATTTAAGACACATTAATAATTTAGTTTATCCAGCATTAAATGGAGCTTAGTTATGTAGCATGAGCTGTATATTCTGCAATATTGGGACTGTCGGTGAGTCATCTGTGGGTCAGAGGAGGAGCCGCTGCAGGACGGAGATGACAGTTGCTCTTTAAAAATTACGATTTAAATCGAGTTGATTTAAATCAAGCCTTTTTACTAGTGATTTAAATCATTTAAATGATTTAAATCAACTTGATTTAAATTAAATCCATCCTGGTATACACATATGGCAATGTCATTCTTTTTTCTTTGACATTGACCCATATTCATTCTAGGAGGTTTTCATCTTTGGTTTCATGCATTTCTGTAGCGATATAGTGGTCTTTTACATATAGTGCAACTCCAACCCCCTCTTTTCTGGGATCTGTTTTTTTTAGCAGTTTGTATCCTTCTATCAGTGTGTTCCAGTCATGGGTTTCATCCTACCAAGTTTCAGTAATTGTAACTATATCATATCTACCATTATGTGTACTAATAATTCAAGTTCACTCTATTTGTTCCCCAAACTTTGAGCATTTGTATATAGACATTTGATATTGTTATGTCTGACACTAGGTATGTTTCCTATATTTCCTATTTGGTGTTTGAGTTTGTCTTCCTTCCCATCAATCCTTCTCTCATTATTTGATTTGTTTTTTGGGGGGTTTTGCTTGGAATTAGGTCCTGGAGATCCTAAAGATTGGTTACCCTCCCTCCTTAATTTTAGTTTAAAGCTCTCCAGATAAGTTGAGCCAATCATTTAATGAAATCATTCTTCCCAGTTTTTGTGAGGTGCAAAGTTTTTATTTTTATCTTTATATTCACTATGACAATCTTTTATATTAAGATGTGAATCCTACTCCAGTATTTCTTTGCTTTATCACATGTCCACCATAAGTGATAAAAGGTCCCTTCTTTACATTTGCATTTCTAACATTCATTTGAAATACCTTTATACATTCTTGACAACTTACCTGGTTTTAAATACCAACGATATATCATCTTGTACCTACCAGAAACATAACTGTAAAAAGCAGACTAGAAATAAAAGTTAAAATAAGCAAAGAGAACACCTGTTTGATCTTGGTAAATACAAATCACCGGGACCAGATGGATTACATCCCAGAGTTCTAAAGGAGCTGGCAGATGTCATCTCAGAACCACTGTACCACATTTTCCAAAAATCCTGGAGCACTGGGGACTGGAAAAGAGCTGATATGGCTCCCATCTTCAAAAAAGGAAAAAAATCAGACCCAGGAAGCTACAGACCAATTAGCCTAACATCAATACCCGGGAAGATATTGGAAAAGATAATAAAGAAACAGATCTGCCAACACCTAGAAATAAGTAAAGTAATAACTAACAGCCAGCACGGGTTGTTAAAAGCAGATCATGCCAAACCAATCTTATTTCATTCTTCAACGTAGTGATTAAATTAGTAAACCAGCTAAATACTGTGGACATAATATACTAAAGACTTCAGCAAGGCATTCGACAAAGTAGACCACAACCTACTTCTTTGTAAGCTAGAAAAAAGTGGGAAGATAGCTTCACCACCAGATGGATTCGCAACTGGCTGACAAACAGTATTCAACGAGTAGTCCTTAATAGGTTTAAGTCTACATAGAGAGAAGTAAGCAGTGGGGTACCACAAGGTTCCATCTTAGGTCCAGTACTCTTCAATATTTTCATAAACGACTTAGATGAGGGATGGCATGTTTAACAAAATAGTTATTAAAATTGACATTTACATTAACCTTGTCATACCATAAAGAGCTGTTCCGTCTAAATCAAGTAACCTCTATTCTGAAGATTAACCCACTCTTTTAGCCAGACCAAACAGCAAACATCAAAATACAATTTCAAATCTAGTAAACCCAAACCTCTTCTTTCCTTAGCATCTTTCAATAATTTGTATCTAGTTCCTTTTCCCCCTTGCCATATAAACTTAGAAATATCCATCTGCCCTTCTTTAAACAGAGTATCAGTTTCAAGTACAGTCAGTCCTTGATTTACAACAGTTCACTTAGTAACCATTCAAAGTTACGGCACTGAAAACGTGACTTATGACCATTTTTCACACTTATGACCGTTGCAGTTTCCTCATGGTCACGTAATTTACATTTGGATGCTTGATAACTGACTCATATTTATGACGGTTGCAGCCTCCCGGGGTCATGCAATCACCTTTTGCAACCTTCTGATAGGCAAAGTCAATGGGGAAACCAGATTCACTTAACAACAGTGTTACTAACTTAACAATTGCTGTGATTCACTTAACAAATATGGCAAGACAAGTCATAAAATGGGGCAAAACTCACTTAACAAATTTCTCACTTAGCAATATAAATTTTGGGCTCAATTGTGAAAACAAAAAGCATCTTTCATAAAACATTCATCTTAATTAGAGAAATTCTACCCAATCTTAATTGATCAATTAATTGGTGGAATGTGGAAGCACATTAGAATTTAGTGAATAAATGAAGCCTATTAAATTCTATGAAGGTTCTTGCAATAGGCTCTTTTAGAATTAGATTTTTTTTAAAAAAATGAAAGTGTCGATAACTTGCTTAGGAAATTTACAGATATAATTTTCCAGCTGTGAGGAAATAGCCTATCCAATATCAAACAAATAAGTGAGGACATGTCTATTCTTTACATTTTTGAAATAGCAAAAAATATGCTAATGCACCTTTCCTGATCACATTTGACATTTTTTTCTGAAAACAGCAGAACTGCAATCTGCTGAAATGCAAACTATGGGTAAAGAGCTAAGTCCTATCAAGTTGATCTCAGTGGCGGGAGACAATAGAAGAGGCTTGTAACGTATTGTAGAATAAAAGAGAAAGGACTTTTATAGAAGAAATAGAAACATGGATAGGAAATATATTGTCAGGAAAGGATCTTAAGCTTGACTGAGGCTGAACATGTACAAGAATAGTTTTTTAGGACTTTTTAACTGGGAGATGAGTACAAGGAGGAAACTCAAACCCAAATGTTGTTGCACATAGACATGAACACATCAGCATGATGAAATAGAAATAGACATACACACACATCAAGTAAGATTTCTAAGCATTTTCCTCACAACATTACAATTGCAAAACCCCTTGCAATCTAGGAGTCAAGCCCGGTCATTGTCATCCCCATTTTTTTACAGAAAAAAATTAGGCCTAAGGAAAGTAGAGCAGAAGTTATCAACTGCTCTTCACATGTGTAGGTAATAATATAGCTGAGATGTGTGCAGGGCTCAGTTCCCTGTCAAAATAAGATTCTGAATTTCAGATTATCAAAGATTCAGATTAACAAAAACATTAACTGATGATTAGGAATAATTATATCCTCAAAATGTCTCATAAAATTGCCGTAATGAGCTATACTGCACATGAGAAAGATTGTCCAAAAGTGTTCTGACCTAGGCTTCCCAAAAACATGAAGCAGACTCCTTGTCCAGACAAAACCCCCTTTTTATTAAGTTACTGTGAATTCCTCTCATTCACATCCAGCAAAGTCTTTCAAGGGAGAATTTACAGTCACAGACCTTATCTGGCTTGGGGAGCTGCCAGGCCGATATCTTCAAAACTTGGCAAGGAGTCACAGTCACGAACCAATTAAGCAAATTAATTGTCTCCTGCAAACTCTACTCCCCTTTCGCTCCACTTTTATTCCTTTTGTGAGAGGCCATTCACCGTCCAGCTGTGGCTTTACTCCTGAGTCGACCCTTGTTCTTTAGCTGTTCCCTTCGTCTGGTAACTCTATGCCTGCACACATCGGGAACAGGCTCCAGGTGTTCTTCTGCCCCACTGATATCCGACTCCGAAGGCAGCTGATAACTGGCAGATGGCCCTGGCCCCATCTCTTCCTCTGACGCAGAGCACTCATTAGAGTCTTCCCCAGACTCCAGGACTGGCCCATGTTCCTCCCCAATCTCCTCACTGTCTGAGTCTGCCACCAGCTCCGCTGGCTGCTGGCGGGCCAAAACAAAAAGCATCTTTATCATTGTAAGGAAACCAACCCCAGGATAGATGCTTCCCAGGCATGTAGACATTATTTTCAGTAACTACCATGCTGGGTACAACATCCGTAGTTCTAGCACCCCATGCTACTTAATTAAATGAGTAATAGAATCTGTTTTCCAATATGCTAATACTTGATTGGTTGTTTCTATTCAGCCTACAGGACAGGAGTCTGTTTATCCACCTGCTAGCCAGTATTCTTACCCTGCGGTGCCTGGAGGCTTCCCACCTGTGGGAGGCAGTGAATATAATGTAGCTCCACCAACTGGGGAATTCCCAGGGATTGCAGGCTACCCAACCGCACCTGGTGGGTATCCTGCTGCATCAATTGGATACCCTGGACTACCTCAGCCTGGTGGCATGCCAACTTATCCTGGAGGTATGTTCCTAAATGCTGTTTGCAGTTTGGGTTATAGAGTGTTGAATGTTTATGTCTCATATTTCAAGAAATCCAAACAAGCTGGTAGTATGATTGCTATTCTGGTATATCACAGTATATAACAATAATGGGTTGTTGTGAGAATAAAACAGAGGGACAGCATTAAATATATACCAGCTATTTGTTTCCTAATCAAATATTGATCAAGTCCTGGTCTAAAAATTCTGCATATCTGATGCTCTGGACCAGTCCCAGTCTTATATCACAGGCTGACTATTAGGAAGATATATTAGGAAAAAGGTCTACAAGTAAGATAAATCTTAACATAAAACTTTAAAAGAAAAAATTATGTCTCACACATATAAAATTTGAGTAGTATGGTATTGTGTGAATAAGAGAAGCAGTAATTAGAAAATAGTTTTTGCTAGTAATGAAATTGTTTTGCATACATTGTATATTTTGGTTTTAAATTTTGGATTTTAATCTGCAAATTAATAAGCATTTTCTTCCAGGTGCTGGTTTTGGAGTACCCCCCTCTGGCTCTGGTTTTGGCTATCCACAGCCTCAATCCCAAACTTATGGTGGAGGTGGTTCAGTGCATACATCAGGTATAATTCAAATAAGAAGCCATAATCATATTTTTGCTTCTTTAGAAGTAAAATGCATTACAGCCTAATATATGTTCCCATACATAGACATTGATTCAAGAAACAGCATCTGTACACAGGCTTAGCACCATTGTCGTCTACTGGTATTTCTGCATACTTTTGGAATCAGTTGTGTGGTTGCTGCTTAATGTAGCTTTTAAAAGTGGCTTTAGAAACTGAACACAATGCAT
Source organism: Pantherophis guttatus (assembly GCF_059756535.1). Classification (NCBI taxonomy): domain Eukaryota; kingdom Metazoa; phylum Chordata; class Lepidosauria; order Squamata; family Colubridae; genus Pantherophis; species Pantherophis guttatus. The sequence goes on along the minus strand of NC_142068.1, from coordinate 98,766,263 downwards.
GCTATGTTGCTCAGTGGAAATGCATCTGTACAGTATTTCACATGAAAATAAAGAAAATTGGTACAGAAATTAGGAAGAAACAGCATGTGAGAATAAGAGAATAAGAGTTGGAAGGGACCTTGGAGGTCTTCTAGCCCAACCCCATGCACAAGTAGGAGATCCTGTAACAATCTAGATAAATGACTGTCCAATCTCTTCTTTAAAAGCCTCCAGTTATGGAGAACCCAATATCTCTGAAGGCAAGCCAATTCCACTTGTTGATTGTTCTCACTGTCAGGACAAAGGAAACAAAGCAAACAATAATTTAAGCTCAAAAATGACAATAAACCTATAGCAGTAAATCTAAAATCTGATTTAAATGATTTTTATATTAAAAAATCAAATGCATCAGGGAAAATGTACATACTTTCTTACTGTTAACAGTTATTGGGAGTCCTGATTTGTGTTTTATAGATTATATTGCTTTGGTGCAATGTGTGTATCCACAAGTACCACAATTTTTAGCAGTAATATATATTTGATATAAATAAAATTTCTTCAGATGTAATAAATTGGCTTCATGACAGTAGGTAGGACTGTCTTTCCTTGTCTTGCTAAAAGCACAGAATAACAGAGTGGGAAGGGACCTTGGAGGTCTTCTAATCCAACTCCCTGCTTAAGCAGGAGACCCTAAACCATTTAAGACAAGTGACTGTCCAGTCTCTTCTTAAAAGCTTCCAGTGTTGGGGCATTCACAATTTCTGTAAATTGTTCCACTGATGAATTGTTCTAACTGTCAGGAACTTTCTCCTTAGTTCTAGATTGCTTCTCTCCTTGATTAATTTCCATCCATTGTTTCTTGTCCTGCCTTCTGGTGCTTTGGACAATAGGTTGAGCCCCTCTTCTTTGTGACAGCTTTGCTATCATGTCACCCCTAGTCCTTCTTTTCACTAAACTAAATATACCCATTTCCTTGAATCAGTAATTCCCTTGAGTATGTTCATTGCTGCACTAGATCTACTACCAATTCTATTCCCATTTTTTTAACGCAAGTGTGATTAGATACCTTCAATTATGGTTGAAAATTATCTTGGGTAAAATATTAGAGAGCTCCAGGCTGTAATATCAAATGAATAGTTGGTTCTGAAAGAAAGGTACAGGTTTCTCACACAGGCTCTTTTATGAGCCTTGATATTTGGTCATAATCTGTTATGCATGTAAGATATTAATTACATATATTATATTTTTCTTTTGAAGCTGGGTATCCTGGTGGACAAACACCAACAACACCCCTGCAGGTATGTTATTTTCTGCTATAAAATCCTTTGGTTGCTATTCACTAACCACACTCCACTATATATCCCCCATGGAAGCTCCTTGTTTCTCCTCCATTCCCTAAATGTCAAGGCCCACTTGGGCTCAATGGACAAACGGGTTGTGGTTTTCTTACATAGAAAACAGCATTTGGGGGGCGTATTAAACTTTTTGATCATTTGGAACATGTAAAATTCTCCAGTTTAGTAAAGACCCTAAAAAGACCTAAACTACACCCATTCTCACCATTCATTCAAACCAGCCTTACTTTCTGATCTATAAAGGACATAGTTTTGTCATTACATTCAAATTGAATGAATGGTAGTTATTGTAAAGTATTCTTCCTTGACTTAGCTTGCCTTACTGTAGCTACATAGCAAGTCAATCAGAATTGATCTGGGGCCACATCTGAAATATTCTCATCTTCACATTCCTTTTTAGGTTGCATTTTCTACTTCACTGTCTTCCCTATATTCCCTGTATTTTTCCAAGTTTAAGACAAAATGTAGCTGAATGTAACCCTGCCCACCCACCGGCCCCCACCCTTTGCCATTTTCAGCCTATGTGCGTCGTGCTTTAGACCTGTTCCAGGCTGCAGGCCACAGACCATCGCCGCCTCTGTGCCTCACATTTTTGGCCTCTGTGCCTCAGGTTTCCAGCCTCTGAACGCCCCATTTTTGGCCTCTGCACATTGCGTTTTTGGGTGGTTCCAGGCAGCGGGGAGTGGCGGCGGCAGCGTGCTCTGGCGATCTCCACAGCCTTGAACGGGTCTGAAACGGAGTGTTTGGAGGTTGAAAACGCAAGACACAGAGGCCAAAAACACGAGGCACAGAAGCCAAAACCACAAGGCATGGAGGTGGCGATGGTCTGTGGCAATCACTGCAGCTTGGAACAGCTGATTGGGGGTATTCTGGGAGGCTGATCCACCCAGTAATCAGCTGCTCATGCTGAATCAGGCTGCAATAATGTGCTGAAGCTGACCTGGCTGTTCGCTATTTGCTGCAAGGACGTGTCAGAGTTTGCAGCAGCAATCACACCCAGAAATCACACACAAGTAACTGATTTAATAACTTCTCTTTATATATAATATAACACATGAAATAAATATACAATAGCAAAAGCAGGTTTTCCAACGTGGTAGTAAATACAAGCAAAACACTAGCAGAGGAGAGGAGAGGAGTTTCAGTTTTAGTTTCAGAGCTCAGCGCAGCATACAGCTTTAGGACAGAACATTTGAGCTAAGCCACACCCAGGTTCTTTGCTGCCTTCTTGTTGCTCACACAGCAAATACTGTTACAGTTTTCAAACAGTCCTCAACTCTCTCACACACTGACAGGACACTAGCCAAATGAATACCAATAGATGCTGGTAGGCAGAGGCAGAATTTTTTTTTCTTATTTCCTCCCCAAAAACTAAGGTGCGTCTTATACTCGGGAGCATCTTATACTCCAAAAAATATGGCATTCCTTCCCTAGAGAAAATCTTCGGTGGCTGGAAGAGATGGCAGCAGCCAATTATCACCATTATCACCATTAACTGATTAATTTCTATTTGTGGTAGCAATAGTACTAGAATTCAGTTTGCATTATTGTTGTTGTTGTTGTTGTTGTTGTTATTCACACAGTCAGCCAGATGTTCAGACTGGATTTGGCATTCTTGTCGACCTGGCATAGGCAGATCTAGATGTTTGATGGTGTTACAGATATCATCGCAGGATGGAAGCTGTTCTGAGTAAAGCCGCCTTTTGCAATTGACTGAATGCAAATTTGTCAATGCCAGTGGTGTTCAAGTGGTGCTCCAGTTGTTCTGGGATTGCACCCAAGGCACCTATTATTATTGGTACTACTTTTGCTTGCCTTTGCCACAGTCGTTCTATTTCTATTTGTAGGTCTTTGTATTTTGTTACCTTCTCTAATTTTTTCTCTTCTCTTCTGTTGTCTCCAGGCACTGCCACATACGCTATCCAGACTGTTTTATCTTTCTTATCGGCAGTTGCTAAGTCTGGGGCGTTATGTGGCAGGTGCTTGTTTGTTTGAATTCTAAAGTCCCAGAGCAATTTAATTTCTTCATTTTCTAAGACTTTTTCTATTTTATGGTTTTACCTGTTCTTGCTTGCAGGCAAATGATATTTCTTGCAGATCTTCCAAAGCACCATTGTTGCTATTTGTCATGTTGCTGCTTGTAGTTAGTCTGAGTGATCTTGCAGTAGCTTACAAGATGGTCCATTGTTTCTTCAGCTTCTTTGTATAGACAGTACTTACTGTCTGTTCCTGTCTTTTCAATTCTGGCTTTGTATGCAAGGCTTAATCTTGTGCAGCCAGAATTAGTCCCTCAGTCTCCTTCAACTTTCCTGCTATTTTTTTTTAATGTACTGACCATATAGTGCTTTGTCTTCCCCTGCTTCCATTCTGTTCTGCATTTGGTCTTTTTTGTAGGCCAGTTTGATCTCTCCAGACGTCAGTAAGCCTTCCTGGCATACTAAATTCAGTGCATCTTCTTCATTGTCCTTCAGATATTCTTCCAAAGCCCTTTTTTCTTCTTCAACTATCTGATGTACTTGCAACAATCCACATTTGCCTTAGTTAGGTAGGTCTGTCATGGATGAAGGGTGTGATTCATTGTCATTATTTTTCTAGTCTTCCTATCCATTGTTTTTATTTCTGCTTTAGTCCAGTCCACTATTCTAGCTGTGTATCTAATGACTGGAATTGCCCAGGTGTTGATTGCCTTGATGGTATTTCCTCCATTGAGTTTGGATTTGCATATCTCTTGATATGTTGATCTCTAATCTTTTTCTTGACTTCAATGTGCTTGATGTTGTCAGCTTGAAGTATTTGTATTAATTTATAGTAATCATCCTCATCCAGACTCTTAATGTTATTTTCATGGGGCATCTTGATTTCTTCAATTTTCACTATTTTCCTTGTTTGATAGTGAATGTGACACATTTGTCCAGTCTAAACTCCATTACAATATATTGGCTGTATATATGGACAGTGTTGAGCAATGATTCTATTTCTGATGGTGTTTTTCCATACAGCTTCAGATCATCCATGTAAAGGAGGTGGAATAGCCTGACATGTGTTTTTGATGTTTAAGGCATGGCCTTTGTTATTCAGTACAGAGGAACTGTACTGAAGAGGAACAGAGGAAGCAATGTAATGACAAATAGAAGTGGTGATAGTGAATCTCTTTGAAATATTCCTCTCTTGATATTAACCTCTCCCAGTTTCTCACCATTGTCCTGCAACTGTGTCTTCCATTGTGCCATCCATCTTGTCATGTGGCAGAGAATTGAATGCCTTTTTGTACTTAATCCATGCTACAATGAAGATATTGAAGAGTACGCAGCCTAAAACAGAGCCTTGGGGTACCCCATTGCATACTTCCAATGCAGTTCCATTAAGGACTATAAGTTGAGTGCGATTGATAGGAATCCACCTGGTGGTGATGCTGTCCAACCACATTTTTCTATCTTATCAAATAATAGGTTGTGGTCTACTTTATCAAATGCTTACTGAAATTCAAGTAAATTATATTCACAGCATTTCACTGGTCCACTGACTGTCACATTGTAGTAATCAATATTTGATTATTAAAATTGAACAAATTCTTAATAAGAATCAAGTTTTGTAATAACATAGATTTTCGTTCTCAGCCTGCAGCATTAACTCAGAGCATGCAAGGCACAATTCAACCAGCTCCTAACTTTGATGCAGGGAGAGATGCAGAAATTTTGCGCAAGGCTATGAAAGGATTTGGTAAGAGCTCTTATATTTTGGAATATTTATGAGGTGTTTACATTTAGATTTAAGCACAAAAAACACAGATTTACTTTTGTTTTCGCTAGATATTTTATTACTGCTTTTAGAAATAATGATATGCAATTATCGTGCAACAGAGATGCTGGCAATATTATTTTCTACTTTCATGGGTTCAGCTTGTTTAAAAAGAGAACTGGGCAACAGTGTCAAAGGACGAAACCTATAAAGATTGACCTCTAAAGGTGAATAAAAATAATAACTGGGATAAATCCTGTTTGCTAGACCCAAAGATGCTTTTCAAAATGCACCTGGACTTGCAACTGAGTAGTGGGGAATGGAAGAATTTATATTCTTTGCAATCATCTGGTTGTTAGCAGTTTGAAGGTCTGAGAGTCGTTAAGGCCACTTGGAGATTTATCACCTGACTTGGAGTACAAATGGGTGTGGAAACTTCTTGGGACTCAGAGTCACCTGACTCGGAGTGCAAATGGGTGTGGAAACTTCTTGGGACTGCTGAAAGGACATAGGTGGTGTCTTATCCCTTCCCCTCTGTTCAACAGTGAGAACTGTTCAATTTTAATATAGATGGCTTCTTTGACCCCTCTTTCAAATCAGTGGTCCTCTCTGTCAAGAATGTGAACTTTTCTGTTTTCAAAAGAATAACTTTTGTTGCAGATGGATGAATCATGTCGAGTTTGTTCTCTTGTGTTGTACCATGCATTTGTAAAATGGTTGTTTTGTTTCCCCAATATACAAATCTGCACGTCTCACTACATTGCACTGCATGTACCACATTTCTCAGTTTGTGTCTTGGAGTTTTATCCTTTGGGTGGACAAGCTTCTGCCTTAATATATTTTTGGGTTTAAAGTGTGCTCATATGTTGTGTTGGTTGAAAATCCTCCTAATCTTTTCAGATATTCCTGCAATGTATGGAATGACAATGTTGCTTCGTTTGTTGTTCTCTTATCTATTATGAAGGAGTTCCTGCTGGATCTTTTTTCTGGATTTGATGGAGGCCCAGTTGGGATAGCCACAAGTTCTGAAAACTTCCTTGATGTGTTTAAGTTCTTTTCCCTCTTTGCTGATAGGCAGACCTTCAGCCCAGTGGTGTAGGGTTCTGATCATTCCCATTTTGTGCTCCAGTGGATGGTAAGAATTAAAATGTAATACTGATCTCTATGTGTCGGTTTTCTATATACTTGCATTGAGGCTTCTGTCTTTCTTAATGTGTACTGCACAGTCCAGGAAAGCCAGAATATTTTCCTTAATATCTTCCCATGTGAATTTAATGTACCTGTTCACAGAGCTGATGTGTTTGGTGAGGGCTTCCACTTCCTGTGTTTAATGTTGACCCAAGTATCATCCATATTCTTATACCAGTGAGTGGGTGGAATTCCTGTGAAGGAATTTAGTGCTTTGATTTCTACTTATTACATGTAGAGATTGGCCATAATGGGAGACACAGGTGAAGCCATGATGCAGCTCTGTTTCTGTCTGTAGAAACCTTCATTATATTTATAATAGGTAATGGTCAGGCAGAGGTCTGTCTTATAGCAATCATTTCTTTGCTACTGACAGCTTCAGTTGTTGGAATGCAAGTGAAGAGTGCAGTGACATCATAGGAAATCATTGTCTCATCTGGATCCAATTTTAGTTTCCAAACCTTGCTGACAAAGTCGTGTGAGTTGTTGATGTAATGGGTTGTGTTTCCAACCAGAGGAGCTAATACATTGGTTAGATATTTTGAAATGTTGTATGTGACTGAGTTGATGCTGCTGAAAAGTGGTCTGAGTGGAGTTCCCTTTTTGTGGATTCTGGGGAGCTCATATATGCATTTAGTGATTTCCCCAGGGTAAAGGTGGTACTATTATGGCTTGTCAATGGGATTGTCCTTTAGTGGCTGTTGCAGGAAATTGACAATCTTTTTCTTATAACTGCTAGTAGGATCTCTCTTCAGAGTCCCATATGTAACAGTGTTCTTCAGAAAACTGTTAACCTTGGCATTATATTCATCTGTGTTCAGAATAAACTGTGCATCTTCCTTTATCAGGCAGCAAGACGGTGATGTTCGGGTCTCTTCTTAAGGATGTCACTGCTCTCCATTCTTGAATTGTGAGGTTGCAAGGAGGTGTTTTGTCATTGGTGAGGGCTGCAGATACCTTCATCCTTAATTGTTATGTCTCTGGTTCTGCCAGTTTGTTGTTCTGCAGTTCGACAGTGCCAAAACTTCCCCTTCCAACCTCACAATTCAAAAAAGAAGAGCAGAGAGGTCAACAGAGGCCATCTATGTTAAAACTGAACAACCTTCACTCAAGAGAGGGGAAAAGATATCACACCAACTATCTCCTGTCTATAACATAGTCCTTCAAACTTTGTTGCTGGTATCTTTAAGATTTATATTGACTGTTTCCCTATGACTATCATTAAGTATTGTACCTTATGATTCTTGACGAATGTATCTTTTCTTTTATGTACTCCGAGAGCGTATGCACCAAGACAAATTCCTTGTGTGTCCAATCACACTTGGCCAATAAAGAATTCTATTCTATTCTATTCTATTCTATTCTATTCTATTCTATTCTATTCTATTCTATTCTATTCTATTCTATTCTATTCTATTATCAGCAGTCCCAAGAAGCTTTCACATCAATTTGCACTCTGATTCAGGTTAAATCTCCAAGTGGCCTCAATGACTCTCAGACAGCTAATGACTTACCTTTAAAGTCCTAATGACCAGATGACTGCAAAGAATATAAATTCTTTCATTTCCCATTCAGAACTGAAGAAGTTTCTTAGATGAGAAGCAAAATGTTTTCGAAGAAAAAAAAACAAGAAAGTCCAGTTGACTTTCGAAAAAAATACCTTTGGGACAACTGGAGAATCTCCATAGACCTGTTTGCTAGAGTAATGTCAAAGATGCACTTCAGACTTTTCCCTGACATTTCCACATTTGTAAACTTTCTCCTTTAATCTCGATTGCTGAAAACACATTTTAAGAAGTCCTGTGACATCTGTGGTATTTGTGATACACTTGTGAAAGTCCAAATGCACAGACGTTTTGCCACAGTTGACTGAGACCCAGTGCAAAATCTTGGACCCACTAAGATGCCTATCTTGGTCACCAGGACAGTTGGCACCTTGGTTTCCTGTCCCATGGGATTTATTTTTTAAAAAAGAGTTTAGATTATTTTAATTTTAAATGAAAAGTGAATGTGCTGCAAAGGGAAACCCTATCTTTATTTAGATTTTTTTTAAAAAAAAATCATCTTTATTTTTAAGAAGGATGATGGAATTCACATACAGGATGTTCCTTAGATATTTTAAATATATATATATATGGAGGAGAACTGTAGTCCAATGCTTTGCTCAGAAATATGCCTATCTGCTCAGAAAAAAGGCAAAAGTCAACTAGTGGCTGATGTTTGCTGAAGTTGGCAGGAAGTTAGTATTAGTTGTCTCCTGGTCACCGACCAAATAAATATTATTTGATGGATTGATTATTGGGTAGTCCTAGAAATACTTCAAAAAATCCTCCCAGAAGAGAGCAATAGAAACAGACCGTGAAGTGGGTGTGTGGAGTCTCTACCAATGCTTTGAGCTTATAAGCAGTATCCCGAATAATGGGAAGTAAGCTTCCTATAATCTTCTTGGCTGTCCTTACCACTCTCTGTATGGACTTTCTATCTGAGGCACTGCTACCACCAAACCAAACAGTCATACCTCTGTAAAAAATGGCCAGGACAGAAGGAGAAAGATGTGCTCTCCTCATCTGACGCAGGAAATGCAGATGCTGGTTTGCACGCTTCACTAAGGATGACATGTACAGAGACCAATTCAGATTGTTAGTTATCTGCTCCCCTGATATTTAATGCTGTTGCCCACCTCTACAGCTGCATTGTTGATACTGAGTATGACCATGCTGGCTCTTTCTAAAATCTACAATGATCTCCTTTGTTTTATTAACATTGATGACATTTTAATATACACAGAAACCAAGGCAGAGCTGTCCTAAACAAACTCCAGTTCACGAAGCTCTATGCAAAACTTTCCAAATGTGAATTCTACCAGGAGAAAATAGACTACTTAGGGTACTGAATATCCCACGAGGGGATAAAGATGGACCTACAAAAGATACAAGCCGTAATCGATTGGGAGCCACCCTGCACACGCAAACGATTACAAAGATTCTTAGGATTTGCAAATTTACCGCCAATTTATTTTCTGGCATTTGCAAAGATTGCCCTCCCCAAAACAAAAGGGGAGGACAAACCAAAACCTAAACAACCACTGAAATGGACAATGGAATAACAAGCGGGCATTCAAGAAACTTAAACAACTGTTCTCAGCTGAGCCAGTATTAAAATACCCAGATCCAGATAAACCATTTGTCATACAAGCAGATGCCAGCAATGTAGAAGTGGGAGCCGTCCTACTCCAAAAGAACAAACAAAGCCAGCTGCTGCAACCATGCGCTTGTGCTTCCAAAAAATTAACTGAAATTGAACAGAGGTGGGCTATCTGGGAGAAAGAGTCTTATGCTGTACATTGGGCTCTCCTCACTTGGAGGCACTTCCTCAAGGGGAATACAATCCCCTTTGAAGTTTGGACTGATCACAGTAACCTAGACAGGAACCTAGACCCCATGAAAACCTTCTCCCAAACAAGTACGCTGGGCGCAATATTTTAAGCGGTTTGACTTCACACTCAAATATTTCCCAGGGGGAAAGAACTTTCTAGCGGATGCTCTCTCCAGGAAACCCCAAAATAATAGAACCAAAGCTGAAATAATTAAACCCTTGCTCCAAACCCCCCAGTTGGCAGCTAAAGTAATCACAAGGGCGCAGGCCAAGCAAAACCTGTCCACTGACAATACCACCACCCAGGCTTTTAAAGAAGCTCTAGTCAAAGATGACTGGTTCCAAACCCACAAAAATAACTGCCTAATTAAAGACGATTTAGCTTGGATGGAAAACTGTATGTTCCGGCAAGCCAAAGCCTGGACCTTATGAAGAGATGCCATGACTCCAGATTGGCAGATCATTTTGGATGTAAAAATCCTGCACCTCATCAGAAGACAGTTCTGGAGGCCATTGCTCAAAAAGGACATAGAAAGCTACGTGGCTAGCTGCCCTGTCTGTGCTGCAGCTAAAAGACGGCAGGGAAAATCCCCTGGACTTTTGCAAATCGTAGCTGAGCCTTCAGCATCCTCGAGAGAGATCTTCATGGATTTCATTGTAGAACTGCCAGAAATAACATTATTTGGGTAGTAACAGATCTTTTCTCCAAACAGGTCCATTTCATCCCCTGCCCAAAAATCCCAACAGCTAAGGTACTGGCAAAGATGTTCCTGATACACATTTATCACCTCCATGGAGCTCCCCAAAGAATTATTTCTGATCGGGTAGTCCAATTCACCTCTGAATTTTGGAGGGCTTTCCTGAACCTACTAGGCACTGCCCAAGGCTTAAGATGAATGGGGAGGGGGAATGGAATGTGTGAATGGGGTGCTAGAACAATATCTAAGATGTTTTATAAACTACCAACAGGATAATTGGACAGACCTTTTACCTTTTGCTGAAGTAGTATACAATAATTCAGTGCACACCAGCACTGGATTCACTCCATTCCAAGGGAAATGGTGGCCCAGCCAGGAATTCACTCCCATGCCAGAATTGCCCATAGAAGAATCAAACATCCCTCCCTTAAAGAGTGGATGCATAATTTGCAAACCACCTGGCCTTGTGGTCAGATTAGCCCTGCAGAAAGCCAGAGCCGCCTTTAAAGCTCAGGCAGACAAGAAGAGGACTGAGCCAAAACTGTTCAAAGTTGGAGATAGAGTTTATTTATCCACAAGATTCTTGCAATCCCTACAACCCTCAAAAAAACTGGGACCTAAGTTCATAGGACCTTTCCCCATTACAAGGGTCATAAATCCTGTCACGGTGGAACTACTCCTCCCCAAAACACTCAGACAACTCCATCCCGTTTTCCACTGTAGCTTGCTCAAACCTGAAATTACCTCCAACATCAGACCAACTGAACCCATACCTCCAGTCCCCACTATGGTGGAAGGAGGACAACATTTTGAAATTAAAGAAATCCTCAATTCACACACTCACCATGGCTCCATGTAATATTTGGTAGCCTGGAAACACCTGCCACCATCTCAAAATGAGTAGGTGGCTAAGAAACATATCCAAGCCATACGCTTTTAAGGAAATTCCACCAGAAATACCCAAACAAACCTTCTTAACTACCTGTTTTATAATATGTTTTCTTGTCTCTTTCTAGGTGGATTATCCTTTTTTCTAAGGAGGGCAGTATGTCAGATCCGTGAATCTGCCATTCTTCAGGGGAAGGGGGGAGCCTTGCTTGCATTATCTACTTTATGCTTTCTTCCTTATGTATGCCATATCCTGTATTCTATAACCTTTGGTGCCTAGGCCCCCTGGCATTTTTTCACCTTTTGGGGAATGTAAGGGGAGGGAGGGCCATGTATTGTCCGAAAGCCGGTGGAGGATGACTCTGAGAAAGCTCCTTTATCACTTTCTCAGAGCAACAGGTACAATAACATCTTCACAACTGTGGATTGGCTGAATCCACATTGGACTGTTGGGAGGGATTTCTAATTCCTTTATTCTATACTGTATTGCCTGAGGGACCTTAGAGCCTGCTTTGATTTCGCCCTGCTATCACCCCTGTTCAATAAAAGGTTCCTTTTGAAATGCCAAGTTTACTTTCTTGAATAAGGGGGAGAGGCTGGGCCCTCAATGAAATTTAGTTTGACACCCCTGTTGTAGAGCTTCCATAGCTCCGGCCGGCCACACTCTTTATTTGTTTTCTAAATGGTCTCTAATTAAGCATAAGCATCACAGAAAAATGATCTGAGGAACAAAAATGAGGGTGAGGGGCAGGCTTAAATGCTTTCTCAATGTAACGTTCAGGGGTGGAATGGAGGAATGGTTGTGATATAAAATTGACTATACATGTTTCTTCTTTCCAAGGTACGGATGAGCAAGCAATCATTGATGTTGTTGCCAACCGTTCAAATAATCAGAGGCAACAAATTAAATCTGCTTTCAAGACTATGTATGGCAAGGTAAAATGGTTGGTTATATTTTTCCAAAAAGGTAGTCCTTGACTATTCTTTTAATGACAAAGTTACAGCAGCACTGAAAAAGTGACTTACAGCTGGTCCTTGCACTTAAGTCTGTTGCAGCATCATTACTGTTATGTGATCAAAATTTGGTAACTGGCATATATTTATGACAATTGCAGCAAACTAGAATCATGAGATCACTATTAAAACCTTCCCAGCTGGCTTCTGACAAGCAAAGTCAGTAAGGGAAGTTTGATTTGTTTAACAACCACACAATTCACTTAATAACTTGAGCAATTCATTTAATGTTGCAAAAAAGGTTGTAAAATTACTTAACAACTATCTTGCTTAGCAGTGGAAATTCTGGTCCCAATTGTGGTTGTAAATTGAGGACTCCCTGTAATTGACAAAGGAAGAGTAGCAATATGGCAGGACATTTTGTCTGTTTGTCAGAGCTAAGAAAGATCTAAAGGAAATTTGGTTTGACCTTCCATTTGTGTGTTACCCATTTTACTGAATTTTACATTGTGGGAATGATATTTATTTATATTAACACTCAATTCAGTGTTCAGTGATAGTCTCTTCTCTGAATGTCCTACAATTTTCAAGGAATCTTCTTGAGGTCCTAGACCTCAAGAAAAGATCAAGTTATACTTAAGTACAGATTAAAATTTCATGGATAAATCCGCTCTGACTTCACCTGACTTCAAGGATGTAAGAAATGAATTACCACTTGAGTGTTTTGCTAATTGGATGTGACCATCTGCTTGCACTCAGCACACACAGATAGCTCTCCAGTTATGATCACTTATTCAGCATCTATTCAAAGTTTTGATGACACTGAATGAGGGAGATTTATGACTGGTCTTCAGACTATTGCAGCATCCCTGCAGTCATGTGATTGCAATCTGAGACTTTGATGTCTGGCTTGCAATTATGACATTGCAGCAAGCAGCAGTCATGTGATCACGATTTCTGACATTCCCTGCTGGCTTCCTGGAAGCAAAGTCAATGGGGAAGCTGGCAGGAAGTGATGTATCACTCCTGCTCTTGCTGCTTTTTCACCTGCCCCCACTTTGGCATCTGCCTGCCTGTAGCTCTTACCATAGGTCTCATTCACCAGCCTGTTTGCCTGGAGCTCCCATTTCTTCCCACTTAATGATCCACACATTTCTGGAATTAACAATAGCAACCAGGACTGCTAGGATTGCCATCGCTATGTAATGCGGTCATGTGACATTGCACTATGATCTCATTGCTCAGTGATGGAAATTCTGGCCCAAATTGCCATTGTAATCCAAGGACTACCTGTGCAGAGGAAGGAAATCCAGATGCTGTCTTTTTGGACAAGACATTTTTCAGAAGCTGCTTTTTAATAAAATGCAAACCTAGATTGGGGTGAGCCAGTTGGAAAATTGACAGTTTAGTTGGGAATATCTGAATTGCCTGCATTATGGGTTGATATTTTACATTGCTTTATTTATTTATGTTTTCTTAATTGCTACAGTTATTTGCTTCTAGTGCTTGTGGTAAGTATGCCTATGCATTGCAGCCCATTCATAATAATGTTGCTATTGTGTTCATTAAATTATTATTATTATTATTCAGTCCTGTCTTACTAATTAAAATATTGCATTTAAGTTTTACACTTAATAATCAAAAGTAATTATTTAAAAATAATTAAATAATTGGATCCTCCTAATATAAATAAAAAATGTAAAATAAGTCTATTTCTGTTTGAAATGTATCTTACTCTAGCTAATTTTTGTTTTGAGTATATGTTCAAATATATGTTAAGGTTTTGTGAATATACTCCTTTCTGAATTCTTATTTTGATAACTGGACAGGATTTAATTAAAGACCTGAAGTCGGAGCTAAGTGGGAATATGGAAGAACTTATCCTTGCATTGTTCATGCCACGTACCTATTATGATGCCTGGAGTTTAAGGCATGCAATGAAGGTATGAGTTGATTTAAAAAAAATATTAGGTGCAAAAATAAAAGCAGTGAGATCAAAATGATTGTAAAGTTTAATTTAGACAAAAACTAGGTCAATTTTTAAGCAAAAAATTTAGGTAAAAGTTATATTATATAGGAAGATATGCAGAAACAATGTAAGATCATTGTTGGATAGGAATTTCTGAGGGAAATTTGGGGGTATCTATTGCACCAAGTTCCTAGTTTGATCAAATAGGTTGCATTACATAAAAATAATGGATATTAAACTCAGTTAAAAACAGAAGTTAATTATGCAGAAATTTAAAAACAATCCTGGTGTAATGTTATAAAGACATTTATGTATGTTTTCCCAAATAATAATTCCTTGAACCAGAAAGGATGGGGGTATTTTTATATTTATTTTCTTTTTAGTTTTCTGAAAATTTGCAACTTTCCAAGAAACTGAAGGGATAATAATCTTAATTTTTCCATTTTCCTTTTTGCTGAGATATCTCAGTTTCAACAAGACATTTTTTAAGCTAGATAAGGAAGGTTTGAAGGCAATCACATTTTTACCTCTGTAAGAAGGTAACCTCTGTACCTTCTCTGTGGGGGCACCTGCCCTTTGGAAAGAACTCCCCCCGGAGATATGGAGGATCCCAGATTTACGCACCTTCCACCGCGCCCTCAAGACTTTTTTATTCCAACAAGCTGGGCTGGCCTAACTCTTTTAATTGGTTAATTTTAATTTGTTTTTTTAAAAATAGGGGTGTTTTAATTAGTATGGGCCAAATTTATTTAATACATTTTAAATTATTATTTTAAAAAAAAATTTATATTGTATGTGTTTTATCTTGGCTGTTCACCGCCCTGAGTCCTTCAGGAGTAGGGCGGTATATAAATCTAATAAATGAAATGAAATGAAATGAAATGTAACTGTAAGGATGTCTGAGATAAAATATTGATTCCTTATCTGGAAAGGCTGGTGCAGAGGGGCTGTGAGTGGGCTGTAACTTCACAATTAACAGGTAGCTCCTGCTGGGTGATTTTAATTGGCAGAGCAGAGGGATTTTAATTGCTAAGCAGAGTGACTGTGCTATGTAGCTGGAAAGACACACGACTAATTGGTTTCATACTTTCAAATTTTGTTTGCTACCTAGCTACTCTCCTGCCCTTTGGAAGACTGGCCTCCATGTGTGTTTGTGTGTGTGCAAGTCAATCTTTGTAAGATTGTAGGCAATCTTTCCTTTTCCTAATCCTTCTCCTCCCTCCCCCAGAGAACAGAGATTGGAGAGGAAGAGATTACAAGAGAATAAATTGTTTGCTCTTCTACATATTGAGAGCAATGCAATTGCACCAGCAGCAGCAGGAAAGGGGCAGGCAAAGGAGAGATTGCTCACTGTTTTTTTTATTTCCCTTCCCTTCCCCACAAGGTGGAAAAATTGGAGAAGGGATTTCAAGAGAGCACTATTGGCTGCCTGCAGCTCCCAGCAGCATGACCCCCCAGCAGCATTACTTTCAATAGGTATAGAGCAGGCAGGCCAGGATTCCAAAGGTTGGGGGAGTGGTTAGGAGGCAAGCAAAAGTGTGAAACTGACCGGTCTTATCTTCTTCCAGCTGGAAAGCAAAGTTGCAATCAATTTTCCACACTGACTACTTTGCTTACCAGTGGAGTTGCTGATCCCATAAGGGTAGTTAAATGAGGACTAGCTATACTGTGAAGTTTTTCAAGGTTGTAGATAATTATATCCGAGCCAGACCAATGTGATTTCCTCTCTGATACTAAATTCCTACCTTTTTGGTGCTCATTTTATTACTTGCTTCTCTTGCCATGAATCACATTCACTACTGCTGTAATAAAATTCCCTATTTTATATTTAAAATAGATATTTGCATTCAGTTTTCTTCCCTTAAAATAAAAGAATCCTGCACTGCATAGCACTTTCCTTGAAATGTTCCTGTAATTTCCATTTCCTCAACTGTTTTCCATATTGATTAGAATCAAGTCAAAGATTTCTGATTCCCCTATTTCTTCTTCTAAAGAAGAATATCATCACCAAGATACTCTAGAGCAGGGCTGTCAAACTCCCGGCCTGTGGGCTGGATGTGTCACGCGCGAGCCACGTCCACGTCCGGTTTAGCAAAGGGGGGGAAAAGTCTCGATATGTCACATGATGCTGCTGTGATGACTTGAATTTGACACCCCTGCTCTAGAGCATTAATTCATTTGAATTTCTGAGCAAGAATGAATATTTTAACTCCGTGCTCTTCCTCTTCTTTTATTGCTAGTAAAGCAAAATGGTATTTGTTCTGGGAATGATTTTACTAGATCTAGATGTTATGCCTGTCAAATCATATTTATCTTTTATGTGGCCACATTTCTGCCACTCCCAGTGTGGGCACCAAAAATGCCAACAGGAACTCAGAAGCTCTGGTTCCCAGGAGTTGTCTACAGATAACTATCTGTCCCCTACTCTGTTCGAAATGGAGGCCTGGCTGGACCAGCCATAAGCTTCAGTAGTGGAAGTGGCACCTAGGGCAGCCTCCTTAAGGCTCAGTTTGAACCCTGATAGCAGCTAATTTATATGGGACAGAAGAAAGACAGAAGAAAGCCATTAGAGCCTGGGAGGTGAAGAAAAGCATCAGGGAGATGGGGCAGTAAGTGGAAAGAAGGCACAAAAGGCACAAAAACAAATCAGGTTGAGAGGGACAGCAGTAAGATTGCTTAAGAAAAGGGAAGAAAATCCAAAATGTTAAGATTGCTCCTTTACTATAGTTGAGGAATTTACTATTTAAAAGAAGTTAGAGAAGCCAAAGGACATTCAGAGCTTGACATATAAAAGCTTGTGAGGTTTTCCACCCTTTCCAAACTTTGTCTTTCCACAACTAGGAAAGTTGTAATGTACATTAAGTAATCTCAGGAAGTAGAACCAGCCAGGACTACACAGAAAATTAGGAGGAGGTGATCAAAGAGAGAATCTAATACTGATTTATTTGGGAGTTGGGCATTGCATAATGTGGCTTTTGCTTGCAGTATATTCTATTATATGAAGCAGCTTAGCCTAGATGTTGATGTACTATAAAAGACGTACATGATCATTTTTCTAGCACTCTTTTTGGTGCTGATATGGCAACTTTGTTTTTCTGCTTTCAGGGTGCAGGTACCCAAGAAAATGTATTGATTGAAATTCTTTGCACAAGAACAAATCAGGAGATTCAAGAAATAGTCAAATGTTACAAGAGTGAATTTGGAAGAGATATTGAGCATGATATTCGGGCTGATACATCTGGTCATTTTGAACGATTACTTGTATCTATGTGTCAGGTGAGATAACAACCACATTCTCTTACAATATATGTGTTTGCAAAGCATATTCATATACTGAAACTTTGGGTGTTTGCTATCACCCGCTACTTTTTAGCTTCCTGTCATCTATATATCCAGCCAGGTACATTTCTTGTTTTAGATGGTAAATAGAAACTGACCATAGGAGAAGTAGCATAGGTTCTCATAATTTTCCATAGGCAAGTTGACAACACAAAATCTTTCGGAAGCAGTGAGGAGAGATGGAAGTCTAATAGCTGGCAAAACCATGACAGATTTAGAAAGGATTAGCAGTTGAAGATACATTGTTGATTCAAGATGACGCCAGAGCAAGGTTTTCAGAAGTGCAGCAGAAGTCTTAGAAGAAGGCCCACTGAAAAAAAAAAGCAGTGCTGTGGGATGACTTTCATAGGATGCTGAAGGCTGAAAGCCAGCTTTCATAACTGCCCCTTACAAAGGGATGCCAGTGTTGGGTCCCAATAGATTCCTATCGGGATGCTGCCATTCTGGTGGAAGGAGGGGGGCTGGGTATTTTTATGACCTGTTACCTGCTTTGGACTTTCTTTATTTTGATGTATCTTCCTAGGCTAGGGAGGAGGGAGGCATTGGCTTGGGGCCATCTGTTATGCCTTAGCTCCAAAGAGAGAACGATGCCTGAGAAAACTTCTTATCACCTTCCCAGCCTAAAGTTCTCACAGCAACTCAATAACTGGTGATTGGTTCATGTCGGACTGAGCAGTGGGGAGGGGTTTGAATGAGTAACTTTTAACCTAACCTTTTAGCATGGGAACTTCAAATCCTGCTTACTCTCTTTGCTATCACTGTCTCCCAATATAAGTTCCATTTGAAAAGCTACCTGTTTCAAGAGTTCTTGAGAGGATCACTGAGGCAAGACCTTACATTAGGCAGGATCTAAAAAGTGGTCAACCCAGAGAGGCACCTGCGCTACCGTGGGGACCATGCACAAAATGTCCAACCAGGGCAGCAAGCACGAAGAAGCTGAATGCTGGGGAGAGACCTCCACCAAGGTCAACCTGATGTAGCCCCCAGCGAATGGACAGAGGAAGCAGCACCTGGAGGACCTTGTGAAGCCAAGATGGTCCGTTTAGATGGGGAAGGAGGACTGCGGAGGAAGGACCAAAGGGGTCACCTTCATCCAAGGTAGCTGGCAGCATGGTTGGAGATGGGAGATGGAAGCCCTGGATGATGATGATGACCTGGAGGAAGAACCAGACTATGCTGACTGACTCATGATGGAAGCTTTCCAGAATCTGAGAACCTGAGAGTCCATGGCCCGAATGGAGAGAGGTGAGGGAGAGCAAGGAGAAACCGCAGATGGGAAGAGGGAGTCCCATGCGCCGGGGACCTCTGCTGGTGCTGCCGGAACCGCAGATGGGGCAGCCATCACACCCGCTAATCCCTCTTGGAGAGAGACCTTTGTGGAGCAAATGTCCAGAGAGCCGGGAGAGGAGGAGCCCCACAACTGGAACAAAAAACACCCACCCCAGGCATCAAGTTTGATGGAGATCCCCAACAACTGGGATTCTTCCTCTCTCACGATGTCACCTACCTGCAGGAATACAGATGAGACTTTCCCATCGAAGGAGCCAGAGTCAGTTGTCACCCTGGCTCTGGAAGGAGCTGCTGCCCGGTGGATGGTAACCCTCCATAATGCTAATGCCCCAGAGCTCTGCAATTTTGACTGTTTCATGACGGCACTGAGATGGAGATTTGAGGACCCTCTGGCTGATCACAAGGCTAGGGACCAGATCAAAACTGTAAGGCAGGGCCGCCACCTGGTAGCTGAGTACATCAAAGAATTCTGGGACCTAGCCTCCTGCCTAGCCTGGCCGGAAGATATCCTAGTAAGCTGATTTAAGGAACTGGCCTGAACAATGACTTGTACCATGCCTGCATTGCCAAAGGTGCCCCGAATCGCCTCCACAACTGGTACATCCTTGCGGAAGAAGCCAAAATTGACCAAGCGAGAAACCAGTACCACTCCAGCAGAATGTGGAAGCATTCCCCACCTGAGAGAAAGAAGGAAGTTGCCAAGCTCCAGGTGGTGCTGCTGCCCCAGGTGGTGCTGCCTGCTTCAAGTGCGGGAGGCAAAAGACATGGTCCTGAAGAGTGCCGAGGTCATGGAGTTCCGTCTCTCCCCAAAACCTGGAGGGGAAACTCCGATTCCATGGGAAGAAGAACCAGGGCCATCAGATAGTGACTTTGAAGATGACCCCTGGTAAGTGGGCCCATAGAACTGGTCATCTTGCCCATAGAACTGTTAATTCCCATTTTTGGGAAGAAAGTCATGCTAAAGGCCTTATTGGACTCAGGGTAAACCAGTTGTTTTATAAGCCCAACCCTGGAGGGGAAACAGGGGATCCAGCTGAGGAGACTAAATAACCCGATTGCCTTCTGCCAGCTATACGGGTCCATTGCAGGGGGTGTCCTGGCCATATTTGCCACCGAACCCCTGGAGCTAACCATGAAAGATCATTCTGAGACTGACTTTTGTCATAGTGCCAGGTATGGAATGGCCCCTTGTCCTAGGACTGACTTGGCTAAAGTAGTGGAACCCGTGGGTGGACTGGAAAGAGGGGCTTCTGAAATTCCCAAAGGGACAGCAAGTTCCATGCAACAGGAACCTCAGGTATGAGCCCCGCAGAGGAGTGGTGACTGCGTCACAGGGAGAACACTGCTGGGTGTGCCTCAAGAATACCAGGAAGTGAAGTGCTCAGCAAATGAAACTCTAATGAGCTCCTGCCCCACCGTCCCACAGACTGTGCCATTGAGATTGTCCCTGGGACCAAGCTACTGACACTAAAGCTGTATTCTATGACTCCACGGGAGTTAGACAAGCTGCAAAATTTTATAGATAAAAATCTAGTGCAGGGCTTCATTCAACCACTAGACCCAAGGTAGCTTCCCCGGTACGGTTTTGGGAAAAAAAAGGATGGGTCTCTTCGTTTGTGCATAGATTATGGGGTCTAAATGCAGTGTGCATGGAAAATGAGTACTCCCTTCCCCTCATGAAAGACATGCTGGCCAACTTCTCCAAGGGTAGGGTATTCTCAAAGCTGGATTTACGGGAGGCCTACTACCAGGTCAGGATTAAAGAAGGGGATGAATGGAAAACTGCCTTTAACTGGCCCCTAGAATGTTTCCAGTTTAACGTTTGGACTACAGGGAGCCCCCAGTGTGTTTATGCAGCTGATAAATGAGGTGCTCCAGGAACACCTAAATAAGGGGGTTTGGGTATACACCCAGACAAAAGTGGAGCATGTGAAGTTGGTCAGAGGATTCCTGAACAAACTCCGAGCAGACAAACTGTATGGTAAACTGTCCAAATGCGAGTTCCACAAAGTCTGGTTCGGTACTTGGGATACTGAATCTCCCATGAGGGGGTGGAAATGGACCCAGTTAAAGTGAGGGCAGTACTGGATTGGGGACCTCCCCGCATGAGGAAATAACTGCAGAGTCTCCTTGGCTTCACCAACTTTTACAGACAATTCATCCTGTAGTTTGCCCAGATTGCCTTCCCCATCACTACTTGCTGAAAATAAAGGGGGTAGACAAGCCGAAACCCAGCCGACTCCTAAAATGGACAATGGAGTGCCAAGCAGCATTTGAAAAGTTAAAAGACTTTCCGCTGAATCGTTGCTAAGGCAACCGGACCCGGAAAAGCCTTTTATAATTCAGGCTGATGCCAGTGATGTGGCCATCAGGGCTGTCCTACTGCAGGAGAATGCACAGGGCCAACTACAGCCGTGTGCATACACCTCCAAAAAATTAACTGAAACTGAAGAATGTTGGGCACTGTGGAAGAAGGAAGGCTATGCCATTTGATGGACTCTTCTCACTTGGTGCCACTTTCTGGAGGGGAACAAGATTCTATTCCAGGTGTCACAAAAACCTGGAGGCTCCAAAGACCCCAAGAAAACTGTCTCCTAAACAGGCACGGTGGGCCCAACACTTTCAAAGATTCAACTTCACCCTTTGCTACTTATCGGGGCTGGGGGGGGTGGAATTTCCTGGTGGATGTCCTATCAAGGCTCCCATAGTACAACAGTGCGAAGCCAGAAACAGTCAAGCCCTTGCTCCCAGCACTGCAACTAGCTGCTTGGTTGCTAGTTGCAGTGCTGCAAACACTTGCTCCAGTGGTTACTGGAGCGCAAACAAAGGAGGACCCTTCCCCAGATAACACCACTACCTTGACCTTTAAGCAAGCCTTAACCGAAGACAAGTGGTTCCTCAGCCCCAAAGACTCCTGCTCCATGCATGAAGGCTTGCCTGGGTGAGAGAGAAGCTGCACGTTCCAGCCAGTCAGAGACTTAAAACCATGTAAACCTGCCATGACTCAAGGCTAGCTTTGGGTTTGTAAAAACCTTACACCTTCTGAAAAGACAATTTTGGTGGCATCCCTCAAAAAAGACATCAAGAACTATGTAGCTAGCTGCCTTATCTGTGCAGCTGCCAAGCAAAGACAGGGGGAAAACCCCTGGCCTTCTTCAGCCAGTAGCGGAGCCTTCAGCACCCTGGAGAGAGATTTCTATGGACTTTATAATAGAATTGCCAGAAAGTGCGGAAAACACTGTCATCTGGGTGGCTATTGACCTGTTCTTGAAACAGGTCCACTTTGTCCCATGTCAAAAGATCCCTACTGCTAAAACACTGGCAAAACCTTTTCTTGGGGGGGGGCAGCATGTCAGGTCCCCATAGATCAATGGCAGCAAACTCAATTTCATTGAGGGCCACATCAGGGATGTATTTGACATTGGGAGAGGGCAGGATGGATGTGGCCATGGTAGGTGTGGCCATCTTGACATCACTCATGTCGGGGCATCTGTTGCGCCCCAAGCGCTCTGCCAGCGAAAATAGAGCTCTTCTGAGTTCCATTTTTCTCTGGCAGAGGCACCGTGGGCAGGTCCTTCGCTGTTTCCAGGTCTAAGCATCCCCTAGCAGATCCAGCTTGTGGGCCTTGAGTTTGACACCCCTGCCATAGAGCCTTATCGGGATGATACAAGGAGGGGGTCTTGGTATTTTTATGACCTGTCACCTGCTTTGGTCTTTCTTTACTTTGATGTATGTTTCCGGGCTAGGGAGGAGGGAGGCATTGGCTTGGGGCTGTCTATTTTGTCTCAGCTCCAAAGAAGACGAGAGAGCATCACCTGAGAACAACTTCTTATCACCTTCCCAGCCTAAAGTTCTCACAGCAACTCAACAACTGGTGATTGGATTGCATTGGACTGAGCAGTGAGGACGGGTTTGAATGAGTAACTTTTAACCTAATGTTTTAGTGCGGGAACTTCAGCTCACATTTATAAAAGAAATGCTCTAAGAAAAGCATTATTGAATATATTTTGAATCACATAACTGAAATGTTAATTGTTGAATAAATTCTGCCACACCCCACCCTCAAATCTTTCAAGTAATGTGACAGAAAAGAATGGGAGATTTTTTTTTAGTTATATAACACATATTAATCCTCTGCTGAAGTATACATTTTTTAAATTGTTAAATGCTTAAGAAAGCCAATTTCTTTCTTTCCTTTAACTTTTATTTTAAACTTATGATAAAAACATGGTAAAGAGCATGAAATATTGTGTTTAGAAATTATGCATGACTAATTTCCATTTTTGATGAATTCTTATTAAAAGTAATTTAACAAAGAACATAGTGTGACTTATTTTTTTTGAATTCAGTGTTTTTCATTGTTTATATTAAGTGATTAGTGACAAAGTGAAAGCTAGTGTGCAATGGTCATGATACATTGTTTTTCTTTGCAGGGTAATCGGGACGAGAATCAAACTGTAGATTATCAAAAAGCTCAGCAGGATGCTCAACGACTTTACCAAGCTGGGGAAGGGAAGCTGGGAACTGATGAGTCTTGCTTCAACATGATCCTCGCGTCTAGAAGCTTCCCCCAGCTGAAAGCCACTGTGGAAGCTTATTCACAGGTACAACAAAGTACAGGAAGATTGGGTGGGGCACTTCTAGTAAACTGTTGCCTGCAAAAGGAAAAAAATTGATTTTGCTGCACCATTCTTTATAAAGTTTCTTTCGTTTTCCTGACATTTATTTGCAGATAGCTAACCGTGATTTATTAAGTAGCATTGGCCGGGAATTTTCAGGAAATGTAGAGCATGGCTTGAAGACTATTTGTAAGTTATTTTTCACATTTTTCTTTTTTAATTTTATTGCGAATTTAATTTTCAAGGATCCACAAAAATTAATAATTAGTTTTTGAAAGATGCCACTGATTAGAAGCAAGGTTTATAGTATCTTTTTTCGCGGAATTAAAAGCAGAAAAAATTATGTAATGTAAGTGTGCTTAATTATCTTATTTAACAAATGTCTTGGAACTTAACTTTTGGTTAGCAGTGAATTCTCTTTGAAGATATTTTTCAATAAGTGTCCCAAAGGTGCTTTTTCAGGAGGCAACTGACCTTTCTTGTTTTTTCTTTGAAGACATTTCGCTTTTCATCCAAGAAGCTTCTTCTGCTCTGACAGGTGGTGGGGATTGGAAGGATTAATCTTCCAATCCCCAATTAACCTTGCAGACAGCTCGTTATTTGAGAAGGCTGTTTTCAATAAGTGGTTCCATTAAAAAAGGTCCTATGTCTGGGAGCTGGAATGAAGGCACTCCCATTTCTTCTAGTAATTCTCATTTGCCAGTATTTATCCTTATGATAAATAAAGCAATTCATGATCATCTGTTTTTGTTTTCATTTTCTGGAGAATTTGAGATTGCAAATAGAAAAATGGTTGGATCGAAAGGAAGAGCCATCTTGTAATCAAGGGCTTCTTAATGTCAGGGATTTAGTTCTAGTGCTACCTCTGACTTGCTTTTTTCCCTCTCTTCCATTCTGACAGATTCCCAATCTGACAGAAGCCCAATTATATAGAACACCAAGTTTAAAAATGAAATCACAAATCTCAACGAACTAAATCATATATTTCCACCTACAATGATCTCTGACTTACATTCATTTCCCTCCTTAAAAGGGGCTCAGTAATAATGCCAAACCCATATTTGGAAGTGGGGAAAAACAGTACAGATCTAAATGTTACAATGAAGAGAAACATTTGCACTTTATAGTAAAATTAAGTTTTATGTCTAAAGTTTGTTTTTGAAAAAGTTCTGCCTTAATCCTGGAAAGCAGTCTTTTTTTAGTTCCCAATGCTAACTTGTACATATTCTTGGGTTTGCTTTCTTACAGTACAATGTGCTCTAAATCGCCCAGCCTTTTTTGCAGAAAGACTTTATCATGCCATGAAAGGAGCTGGCACAGATGATTCTACCCTGGTTAGAATTATTGTAACTCGTAGTGAGGTAAGAATGCTTATTTTCTGATAGTATATATAGCAATGCGTCTTGCAATGTACAACAGACCATGATAAATCACTTAAGAGGTTTTTACACCTTTAATATGACAATTCTGTTCAATTTAAAAACGAACTGACATCTTTTGGGAGGAAAAATAACAATAAAAAACTAGAATAATGTAAGAATTGTCCTTAACTCCATACAGGTAATCTTAACTTAACAACCATAAATGAGCCCCAGATTTCTGTTGTTAAGCAAGACAGTTGTTAAGTGAATTTTGCCCCATTTTATGACCTTTCTTGCTACAGTTGTTTACTGAATCACTGCAGTTGTTAAATTAGTAACATAGTTGTTAAGTGAATCTGGCTTCCCCATTGACTTTGTCAAAAAGAAAAAGAAAAAGGTGATGACCCATGGACATGGCAACAGTTGCCAAGCACCTGAATTTTGATCACATGACCATGGGGATGCTGCAACAGTCATGTGTGAAAAACAGTCATAAGTCACTTTTTTCAGGGCCACTGTAACTTTGAACAGTCATTAAATGAACTGTTGTAAGTTGAGGACTAACTGTATTTTCCTATTATTATTTAGTCATGAGAAATTCTTTTATATATTTTCTATAAAGGAATTTCTTATGACAGCAAAATAGCCAGTTGAAAAATTATAGTGATGAGAGGAATAGAGCTTTAGAAAGTAGCTATTGCCTGTAGCAACTTAGCTTTTTAAATTAAAGTAATTTCATCAGGTAATGCTACTTGATCCAGAAGCTTTCTTCTGGACTCACGGAAAATATAAGTAAAGGAAAAGTGCCAGTCTCCTCACAATGAAGGAGGGTGATATAAACAGGCACATTTTTTTAAAATAAAAGTATTAATAAGCGTATAAATTAATTTGGTTTTAATATTTGGTTTTAAATTAACCAAATATAACAACAAAAACAAACTGAAAAAGAATACGCAAAATTATAAAAGAAAAAAAATCTGAAAAAGCATACAAAATGAAGCAATTATTCATTACAGTCATTGGTGCTTGATTTATATTAATTCTGCAAATTAATATAATATATAGTGGAAAGCATGGTTTGGCATTTCTAATGCTGAACAATGCTTTTGATTGTGTATTCATTTTCTCTGTCCATAAGTCAGCTCCCATGTGACTGAGATAAATCTCAAGGTTGAGTTAACATATGTACAGATAGTCCTCAAGTTACAAATATAATGGAGCCTGCCCATTCCATTCGTAACCCGAAGATTCGTAGGAGTGACTCTCGTACCTTGAAAACGATCAGTCCCTCCTTTCGCCCACGCATTTGCTAATCGAATGCACAGCTTGTTAAATGCACGTGAGGTATCTCAGGATGGGGAAGGCAATGGTGATGGAACAGGCAACCTGCTTAAGACCGCCCAAGGCCTCCCCTGACCCACAGATACCTCATTCTCCCATTGGCACCTCATAATTGCTCCCCCCACCATCCTGCCGCGCTGGGTCACTTTCACAGATGAAGTTCTGTCTTCTTTACAGCCTGTTTCTTTGCTTGCTCCCTCCTTTTTTGTCACCAAAGCCTTCCTCAAGCAGTTCGGCAGCGAGAAAGGAGGCCCGGAGGGCCGCGCATGCACTTCCAGGCCTCCTTTCTCCAAACCACCAAACCGCTTGAGGATGGCTTTGGTGAAGAAGAAGGAGGCCCACAGTGCCATGGAGGCCATTCCGGGCCTCCTTTCTCAAGGCCAAACCACTTGAGGACAGCTTCGGCAATGAAACAGAGGCCCAGAGGGCCATGTGTGCCTTTTCCGGGCCTTTCTCACCAACAATGGTTGGCGAGGAAGGCTTCAGCAATGAAAAAGGTGCAGAGGGCTGCAGGGCCTCCTTTCTCGCCACTGAAGTGCTTGTGGATTGCGTCCCTGTAGGCTTTTGCAGCCCTTTGCAAAAAGCCTTTGCCCCTCCCAAGCTTTGCTGGTGCTGACAAAGGGTTTTTGCAAAGGGCTGCCAAAGCCTACAGGCACAATCTCCCTGCAGGCTTTAGCAAGGAAACGGCAAATGGAGGAAGGCCTGAAGGACCAAAACCTTCCCTCCATTTGCAAACATCCTGGCCTCAATTCGCAGAGAATAGAGGCCTAAAGTGCCTCTTGGAAGCTCCACTCATCCTGCAATGGGTCGGGGGAGGCCTGCGGAGCCCCAAATGGAGCGTCAGAGGGGTGGATCCACACACCCCCCCCCGAAGCTGCATTTCGGCCTGCAATGGGCCAGGGAAGCTCGTGGAGGCCCCAACAGAGCATCGGAGGGGCAGATTCATCCCTCAGAAGCTCCATTTCAGCCAGCAACCTGTCAGGCGAGGTCTCTGCAGGCCCGAATGGAACACAGGAAGGGCAAATCAGCCTTTCGGAAGCTCCATTTTGGCTGGCAATGTTCAGGACGAATGTTGCAGAGCCTCTGAGGTTGTTCATAAGGGCGAACAACTGCCGTGGTGCTGCAAGATTTGTAGTTTCGGGACTTGTTCGCAAAGTTAACCTGGGGATTAACTGTAGTATCCTTTCAACCTGAAGCTATGGCTTTAAATTTCTTTCATGTTATATTTTTATTCTATTTCTTTTGGGACAGATTGATCTTGTACAGATTAAACAGCTCTTCACACAGATGTACCACAAGACTTTGGCCATCATGATTTCAAGTGACACAAGCGGGGATTTCAGACGGTTGCTCTTGGCCATCGTGGGTCAATAGGAAGCACTCTCAGAAAGTAAAACGAGCTGCAAACAGCCGATTATCACTACCAGCTATCAATACCGTATAAAAATATAAATTATCTTAGACAATTAAGTATGCATTGGTTGATCAGATTCTTTTATTTTTCACATATAATTGCCTTAATTTAGTGCATCATGTACTTTACAATAAACCTGCTGCCTGAAATGTGTCTGTTCTGTCATTGTCACAAAGGCTGTTACTTGTTTCATATTCCTGTATGCATTGCATAATGTTGTTTACTCTGAGAAAGGAGATGATAGAGCTACACTCAGACAATGTAAGCATGTCCAGTTTTTGAAATTGTCATAAAATTTGAAATTATGAAATTGTGCATCTTTATTATGTTTTGTAAAAATCAAAACAGAGTATTTCCCATGAAAAGCAGTTTGCTTTTATCATTTTCCAAAATCCTATTGTAATAGTTTCAATATTCCAATTTTATTTAGACCCTTAGTCAATTTATAGCTTTCTAAGATTAAATATTGTTTAGCTTTTTGCTGTTTATTTCAGATTCTTTAAATTCAAAGCTTATGATTAAAATTTTCTTTCATTTTGGATTGAAGGCAGATTGCTCCGACATTTTCCAATTTGTCTTTCCAAAAGTCTGTAATAGCTTAGAAATAATTAATCAGTTTATTCCTGAAAGTGATGTTTGCTAACTTAGTATCTGTCAAGATTGAACCACTTTGCTTCTTTCAAACCTTAACGCTTTTCAATTGCCAATGAACTGGTGGGGATGGAAGGTGGAAATGAAATGTAGAGAATGAATGCAGAGATCGTGAGAGCATGGAAGCCATCAAGGAAAGAGATGGACTGTTTCCATTACAAAAGAACATCTCATAATTGGACAATGATCACCCAGGGGTGGGGAGAAGGGGAAATTATCGTTTAACTGGACAAGCATTTGCGCGGGAAAACCAGAGCTGGTTTTGTTTTTTTCAGTACCAATATGGTGTATCCAATAAAATTTTACTTTTGGGAATTCAAATCTCCTGACAGTGTGTCCTTCTTTGTTCATTAGTTGGACAGTTGACAGTCTCTGCTGTGGTTGGGAGCAAGATGGCTAAACACATTGTCTCCTTGTGTTTAAACTTTCAGTCTCCTTGCAGGAACATATGGATATGGTCCTGTTAACAGGCAATGCCTCAGTCTGCCCTTCCTAGATCCAGGCCATTTAGATTCATTTCCTATACAGACCTTCTTCCAAAGTTGATTGCTCTCCAGCTTTCAGGGGAGTTGGCACAGTAGATACAGTGAACTGAAGATGGCTTTGCGAAACCATAAACTAGTGACAATTAAATTAGTATTTAGAATTTAGTATTTAAATACTTAGTAAATAAGTATTTACAACATATTCCCAAGTGGATTTTTAGCTTTGATTGAAAACTGCACTTTAGCTTACAGTTTCTGATAATTGCCAAGTGTTTTAAAGAAAAGTACAGCTCTGTTTCAATATTTAAGCACATTATTAAAAGATTCATATTTTATAAAGTGAATGAAAGGGAGAGTTTGAAAAAGGATTTGTATAATGCATTCTGGAAGTTAGATAATTGCTTATGCTATGTGGAAAAAGAATGAATAAAACTGGACTATAAACATTTGGAAGGAAATGTGTCAAAGAAGCTTTGTTAAAATTACATGTTTATAGGGTTGCTAAAATTGAGCTCAATTCATTTGGTACTGGAATGTTTTGGCTACCACTAAATTAGATTAACCTCAGACTGCAATAAGAACTTGCTTTTTTATTTTTACTTATTCATTCTACATTAATACTATTAATTAATACTATATTATTAATACTATTAATTATTATTAATACTATTAATAATACTATATTATTATAGCCCAATCTTCCTTTATAGATTGTACATGTTTACCTTTTCAGCAAAGAATCTCTTTGACTCTTTTCGTCTCAGTCAAAACCTCTAATGGCCAGTAGGTGATTACCCAAAGTCTGCATAGATCTTGTCAGGCTAGCCTTATCGAAGATGCTTACGAATCTCTTTAGGAGCTTTTCTAGATGATTGTTATCAGCCTCAATTGGAGTAGTCTGTAATTTCCTGGATAATCCCCCCTGCCCGCCTTTGAAGACAGGAACATGAAGCACTTAAATCAATTCTCCAGTTTTTTCTCCCCCAAATAAAACAAGGGCTCAACTGGCTGATCCGCTGCTTCTTTCAGTATCCCAGAATACAGTTTGCAGGGCCCTTGAATTTCAAATCATTTGTCAGGTATGCTTCCTTCAAAATCCAGGAAAGAAAGACCCAAACTCCATATTTTATAGAGATTAGAACTTTTACTGAATTTGAAATGATCGCAACCCAGGTAAAGCTGGAAGTGAGCAAAACACGCGAAATAGCATCTAGATAGCATTCCCCCCCCCCGTGTTCATCATCCATCATCCAATCCAAAGGTCTCCCAAAGGTCAGGTGGAATCACGTCTGGCAACGTCATCCATCAGGAAGTTCTTTCCACCAGGAAGGTAACGTAGAGTGAAATTGAAATGATTGAAATGTTGGGCCCAACGAGCTTGCTTTGGGGACAATTTACGTGGAGTTTTTAATGCCTCTAAATTTTTGTGATCAGTCCAAACTTCGAAAGGGTGTTTCGCTCCTTCTAAAAATTGTCTCCAGGTTAACAGCGCCCATCTCACTGCGAAAGCCTCCTTCTCCCATATGGCCCATCTCCTTTCCGTTTCTGAGAGTTTACGGGACGTATAAGCACAAGGTTGTAGTTCCCCTTTCTCATTCTTTTGTAAGAGTATTGCTCCCACAGCTACGTCGCTGGCGTCAGCTTGTACTACAAAAGGCTGTTCCATGTCTGGGTGTTTGAGTACTGGTTCAGCCGCAAACAGCCGTTTCAATTTTTCGAAGGCGGCTTGACAGTCCATAGTCCATTCGAGTGGTTTCGAGGGTCTGGGTTTTACTTCACCTTTTGTTTTTAGAAGGTCTGTAATTGGCAGTGCAATTTTTGCAAACGAGGGGATAAATTGTCTTTAAAAATTAGCAAACCCCAGGAAACTCTGTAATTGTTTGCGGGTGCGTGGTGCGGCCCATTCCAATACTGCCCGAACCTTTTCAGGATCCATCTCTATCCCCTCATGCGATATGCGATATCCAAGATAGTCGATCTTGTCTTGGTGGAATTCACATTTAGAAAGTTTGGCATATAGTTCAGCAGCCCTGAGTTTTTTCAGGACAGTTCGCACCAATTTGACATGGTCGGCCATGTTCTCAGAGTAGATAAGATTGTCATCCAAGTAGACTAGCACCCCTTATACAGGTGCTCATGCAATACTTCGTTGATCAACTGCATCAACTACAGCAGGAGCTCCCTGTAACCCAAAAGGGAGTATTCTGAACTGGAAATATCCCAGTGGGCAATTAAATGCTGTTTTCCATTCATCCCCCTCTTTAATTCTCACTCGGTAGTACGCTTCTCTTAAATCAAGTTTGGTGAAGACCTTTTCCTTCCCTAAATGGGCTAACATGTCCTTCATGAGTGGGAGGGGGTAAACATTTTCCACGCAAATAGCGTTTATATTTCTATAGTCGACCACCAAACGGAAGGAGCCATCTTTCTTTTTGCGGAACATTACTGGCGCCGCCACCTTGGGTTTGGCTCGTTCGATGAATCCCCGTTCTAGGTTTTTGTCAATAAAGTTTCGCAATTCCCCTAATTCTCAAGGGGTCATGGGGTAGATTTTTGGTTTGGGAAGCTTCACCCCAGGGAGTATTTCAATGGTGCAGTCGGTAGCCCGGTGGGGAGGCAGCGTGTCTGAGGCCCTTTCGCTAAAAACTTCCCTGAGGTCCCAATATTCTTTTGGAATCTTCTCCTGCCCTTCAATGTAGTCTATCGCTACTTCCGCCCTTTCTGGTTGTATATTGTCCTTCAAGGGTAAATTTTCCTTCTCTGGGTTTGGTTTTGCCGTGTGGATGCGCAAGACCCCCGTCTTCCAATTTACCCGTGGGTTCCATTTTCGAAGCCAGGGCAGTCCAAGTATAAGGGGTCTTTCCATGCCAGGGGCCACCACAAATCTGAGATTCTCTACATGGTCACCCAACTGCAATTCCAGGGGTTCGGTCATAAAACTAGCTGGGCCCCCTCCTGCAATCGATCCGTCTAACTGACAGAACGCAATGGGTCTTTTAAGCGTTTTTAGTCTTAGTCCCATTTCCTTTTGCTCTCTTCCACATCACGGATAAGCTGCAAGGCTTGTGCCATCATGAGACGTTCCTTTTGTTCCTGCATCCATACTGCCTCTTTCTTATGGGGTCTGGAGCTGGTCACTCCCCGGGGGGTTTCCCCCCCGTCTGGAAATCTCCCAACTCCTTTCGACCATCTGGCTTCTTCAGATTCCAGCTGGAGGTTTTCCAACCATTCTGCACTTTCTCTCTCCGCTTGGAGGGTAGCTGCCACAGAACTCGCTGCTCCCATCTGGTCTTCGTCACTCCCTGGGTCTGACATAATTTAGATTTCAGTCTCTCGGGATTTTCCGGGATAACTGGAGGGACTTCCAGCTTAATGTCAGGTATGCTTCCTTCAAAATCCAGGAAAGAAAGACCCAAACTCCATATTTTATAGAGATTAGTACTTTTACTGAATTTGAAATGATCGCAACCCAAGTAAAGCTGGAAGTGAGCAAAACGCGCGAAATAGCATCTAGATAGCATCCCCCCCCACCCTGTGTTCATCATCCATCATCCAATCCAAAGGTCTCCCAAAGGTCAGGTGGAATCACGTCTGGCAACGTCATCCATCAGGAATGTGTGACGGTTGGTCTAACGGCTCCTTTGGAGAATAGGTTTCGTTTCCTTGAAAGACACCTCCTGCGCTCCCCCCCCCCCCCGTTTCTTATGGCAGATGAAGCAGTGAAAGCGGAGGCTGACATCATTCAAAATAGGTGTTTCCCGATCTTATTTCTATCCATCTCCAGTTTAAATTCTGCCCCTTCATCCTGTTCTTCACACTGCCTAATGAAAAATCTAATTTATTTGTTGGAGAAGGCTACACAAAGGTAAGAGTTGAGAAGTTTTGCAACTAGTTAGCACTTTGGCTTTTTCATTGAGCAGCTGCTACAGTATATTAATTCTTTGTATTTTCAGCATGTTTTAAATAGAACATTATGTTATCCTTGCAGTATCCTTTAGCTCCTTTATCCTTCAGCTCATTTTGAGCTGTCACTTTCCTGACATCACCTACAACTATGATCCTTTGGGGGTAAGCATCTCCCCTTAAATTGCAAGATAAAAAGCATCCAAAGTGCTAGAGATGAGAAAGAAAAGTTATCTTACTACTTGGGAATTTCAAATTAATTGAGTGATGGAACCAGCTCTAATTTAAAAAGGCCCTTGCAGAAGAAATGTTCTGAGGAAAGAAATGATAGGTGGCCTGGGCAACAGGGAATGAAAGGATACTTGCAGGAGGCTAAAGAAGTAAGTTGTCATAGTTTGTTACCTTGAATTTTAAGGATCAGAAACTAATGTGTGCTGGCCAGAACTACTTACTTGTGATATATTTTGTCTCTCCTGAACCCTGCAGTAGAGTAGCTGTCAGGATGCATTAAGTCCATAATATTCATTCCTGCTCATCTACGAGGAGATAAATAATAGTTTATCATCTCTGTTGGAAGACCAACTTAGTTAGGACTGTAAGCCCCCCCCCTCCCCCAAATTCCTCATGGCCTTATGGAATGCTTCATTTTCTAAAGGTTAGAAATACATAAAGTGGGGGTGGGGGTGGGCCAATTGGTTAGCATGAAAAGGTAGCAACTTTTAGCTAAGGTGACAGGACTTGACTCTCTGATTCTTTTGGAGCAACTTGCAATCCAAGTGACAAGAATCCATATATCTACTGAGCTTACTGTATTGTAATAAAGCTCAGTAAGCTTTGAGACTTTCAAGAAAAGACTGGTCAGAAATGGTGTAGTGTCTCCTGCTTGAGCGGGGTGGGTGGGGGGGTTGGACTAGATGACCTATAAGGTCCCTTCCAACTCTGTTAATCTGTACTCATGTACTCTACTTTCTTAAAACATCCTATCAAAAGTTTTTTTCATTTGCCATCTACAAAATATCCCTTCTGAATTTCTGCAGTATTAATATAAGGAAAATTTCCTATATCAATCCAAGAACATGGACATAGTTGCCCTTAGTTGACTAAATAATTGTAACTAAATCTCCTGATTTACAAAGATATGAACTTTAAAACAAAAAGAATGAAAATCAGGATGAGGACACTAACTTCTTAACAGGGCCTTTAAATGTGGTGTATTTTGTCTGCAATGTTTACAACAGTTCTATTGTAAATCATAATCTTATAAAACACACAAATTGTCTTACTTTAGCTAGATTCACAAAATAAGTTATTATAAAAGTCAACCCATAAAATATTTAATATCACAAAGAGAAAAAATGAACAGTGAAAGAATTATTCCAATTTGGAAAACACCTTTCTGAAAATAGGAAAGCAATTAATAATCATTCAATAAACATAACTATTTCATTTATTTCTTTGAAAAAAATTACAAAGGCAAGTATGTCAGAGCCTAAAATAGTTACAGTGATTCTGTGTTTATTAAACATGCTACTTCAAATCCTAGTAGTCTACTTTGAAAAAAATGGGAAATGGGCTGGTGCCATCTTCTTACCACTCCCTCCCTAGCCCCCATCGGAGTTATCTGTGCCTATGAACATGACCAATTCTGTAGAAAGGTCTGAAATCTTCCCCCCAGCATATAATGGAGCAGAAGAACATAACACTGAATTGACAGTTGGCACAGAGGCTTCTTAGTGCTACTTAACATGATACATAAATTCACCAAATACAGCCTATAGAAAACATCAGAGGATTTAATTTTAGTCCAAATGCATATCTTGCCCTCTCTTCTACTGCAAATGAGCCTTAAACCATTTCTTCTAGCAAAAGGTTAGGAATGGAATTGCTGACAAGGTTCTTATAAAACAGCAGTACATACAAAGAAATAAAGTGCAGTTAGTTTTCGGCAATGATATAACTATTTCAAAGACAAAACTGGCAGCAACTGGTTGAAAAAAAATCTTGCTATCTTATTATCAATTGCATTTCAGTTTAGACAAGAGCCTCTTTCAAAAGAAACAGCCCAACAGAGGGTCCCATCTTTCTGTCATGGCTGTGCATGGAGGTAACTGCTGCACAAGCCAGGGTTTTACAGGGCATTTCCAGAGTGGATGAAGAAGCTTCTTGTGGCAGGCTGTGGAGCAAAGGTGTGCTGTCGCCAGTCTTCATCTGGGGGCATATCGACACGCTTTGGGCCTCGGACCTTGGCTTGCTGGGAAATCAGAAAGCCACTCTGACAGCCTTTGTGTCTGGCAGTCCCATGTGAGACTGTCCCACAATCCCTGCCAGGAGACTGCCTCCAGCCAAGAGCACCAGCCTTTTCCTGTCCCTGAGGGAGCGGCCATTGGGGCAGAGGCTCTTGTGAGTCCTCGCTCATCTGGGTGGGAGATTCCCCATGCGCTGCTTCGCTATCTGATGCTGCTGCTAGCTCTTGGCCAGCATGACTTCTCTGTAGCCTCTGTAGGTTGGAAGCATTTGATGTTCCACTGTCTAAAAATATATTAAAAGATGTTTGCCCTTGAGAGGACCGGTCCTGCTTGAAAATGGTGTTCCCATAATTCAGTGGCACACATGATTTATCTTCTATGTGGAAAGCTGCATTCCTGTCTGGCACAGTTAGACATGGATATTGGATATTCTTTCGATTTCCTGAAAAATGAACAAATTGAAAAATATTATTTTACCTATCCTAAATTGAAGAGCAACAAAAATACATATCAGGAAAGGAGTTTGAGTCTTTGCATGTTTAATACCAACCCTACAAAAAGGAATTAATTCTAGGCTACTCATAACAGAAGAACTACAGCTAACCAAATAATTTGCTTTGAGAAACTTTTCATAATGAAAGCCTGGAATAGCTCAGCAGGAAATAAGGGACATTGCATACTTCATTCTTGAATTTAATTAGTAGCTTCTACAGTCTGTGCCTGAGCACTGTCTGAGTGCTGAGTATTGAGCTATTTTCTCGAGGATCTAGGACAGGGGTCTGCAACCTTAAACACTCAAAGAGCCATTTGGATCCGTTTCCCACAGAAAACATTGGGAGCCACAAAACCTGGGTGGGTGTGGCCAACTCAACATTACTCACTCACTCCCACCCTGATTGTCTCTCTCGCTCTGTCTACGTATCTCTGTCTCTGTGTCCCTTGTCTCTCTCTCTCTCTCTCCGTCCCCACTTTCCCTCCCTCTTTCTCTCTCTGCCTATCTCTCTTTCTCTCTTGCCCCCCCTCTTTCTGTCTCTCTCTCTCCTCTCCCCCCCCACACTTTCTGTTTCTCTCTCCCCCCTGGGGGGGGGGGGCGGAAGGAATTCCTGGGAGGGAAGGGAGCCGCAGCAGAGGGATGAAAGAGCCGCATGTGGCTCTGGAGCCATGGGTTGCCGACACCCAATCTAGGACTTTTAGTCTCCCACCCTTGGCTGCACTTCCTTCGCCTTCCGCCTCAACTCATTTACAGCCAGCTTTCCTCCTCTGCTGGCCCTCCCCTGGCCATTCCCCCGGCCAATGGGCCTCTGGCCCCATGCCCTGGCCCATTTGTCGAGAACCCTTTGACCCGAGCCTTTGGTCGCATGGGACAAATAGACACCAGATATTCGGGTGGCAGGCAGAAGCCATGGAAGCTTCTGCCTGCCAGTGTGCAATGGGCGATAGGCAATGGTGGGATTCAAATTTTTTAACAACCGGTTCTCTGACCTAATGACTGGCTGGCTGGGTGGTCATGTGACTGGGTGGGTGTGACCAACTCAACGTCACTCATGCCCAGCCCCTCTCCTTCCAGCCACTCCTTGTCACACCCGGCCTCAAAGTATCTATAGTTCTGTAAAAATGTTGTTCACCTTTTTTCGACTTTATTATCTGCATCACATACTATAGATGTACTTTCATGGACCACTGAAAGGAGGAAATGGCTCACATGCTTTGCCCAAGAATGTGATAGGCAGGTCACAAAACAGGCTTTTGACAGGCTGCCACAAAGAAGGGGGGCAATGTATGGAAACTGAACAAAGAGAGAAGCAAACTAAAACTAAGGAGAAACTTCCTGACAGTGAGAACAATTAACTAGTGGAACTGCTTGTCTCCAGAAGTTCTGGGTGATCGATCACTGGAAGTTTTTAAGACCAGACTGGACAATTATTTCTCTGAAATGATATAGGGTCATTCCCCCTCCCCCAAGGTCCCTTCTAAATGTTATTCTGCCATCTTTCCCAGGCTCAGACTGGGATTTTGGCATCCT
The DNA here is from genome assembly GCF_059756535.1 of Pantherophis guttatus. Classification (NCBI taxonomy): domain Eukaryota; kingdom Metazoa; phylum Chordata; class Lepidosauria; order Squamata; family Colubridae; genus Pantherophis; species Pantherophis guttatus. The sequence continues at coordinate 98,729,447 of NC_142068.1, read as the reverse complement.
CAGTTTTCCTGCCTGAGCAGGGGGTTGGACTAGAAAAGCTCCAAAGTCCCTTTCAACTCTGTTAGTTTAGCTTCAACTCTGAGCTAAATAGCTAAATAGACTCTTGTTGGGATCCTATCTCTTTTGCTCCCTCTGGACTAATGAGCTAAAGAGCTGCCTCTACACATTCATTTTAATAAGATTTTTAGAAACCTGCAGTTGAAAGTTTTTCGTGTCTCCTTACCCTGAAGACCCAATTTCATTTAGAATTTAATCCCAAACTGATTGGCCTTTTGGCATTTCTCTTGATACTTCTCCAAATGCACCCCAAGGAGCCACATCTCTCTCTTCCTCTCCCTCTCTCACACACAAACACTTAGAGAGTTTAGAATCATAGGCTAGAAGAAGGTACCTTGGAGGTTTTATAGTTCAACCTTCTGCTCTTGCGGGTTCGCAGATATCCCGGCTTTGGCTGCAAGAACTGCAGGCAGCCTTTCCGGCCACACACTTCCTCCTCTCACTGTCACATGCAAGGCCACCGCCCAAGAGAAAGCGGCTGGTCAGGGCACTTTCAGGGGACGACACGAGCCCTTCCCAGGGAGCAAAGCATGACTTGGACGAACTGATCTGTCCTGAAGGCATGCTCCGTGTGGCATGGTGGCAGAAGGCAGAAGACGAGCTCCAGTGGTGGCAGAAGGCAAGACGAGCTCCAACGGTGGCAGAAGGCAAGCTCCAGAGCGGTGGCAGCGGCGCTTTGGGAGGGCAGGCTCTCCAGGGGCTCCACGTGTGCACCGCAGCAGAGCAGCAGTCTTGGCCCAAGCACGGCATCTCCCCCGAGGGCCGCACACCCACCCACTGGCTGGCCCGGTAGCGGTGCATTCCCCCGTCATGGGCTGGATGTGGGACTCAAGGCAGAGGGGAAGGGAAGCAGGTGGCAATCATTCAGAGGCCCTGCGGAAGCCGACTGTGCCAGGCCCAAGAGGCAAGCGAGGCTTGCCATTTATGCCCGAGGTAGCTCTTCGGCCGAGCGCAGTGGGTCTCCCTCTCCCGTCATCAGCATTGGCCTTACCTTCCAGACCTTCCATGTGCCTCCGCCGGCCAGAACGCCCTGCCCTTCAGATCCCAACGGTCCAGCACACGGCTGCCCATGGAAGTAAGGCTGACGGCAGGCAGCCCTCAGGGGAGATGCCGCGCTGGGGCTGAGGCTGCTGCTCCTCTGCGGTGCATACATGCAGCCCCGGGACATCTGCCTGCCCTCCTGGAGCGCCCCACCACTGGGCGCTAGCCCCATTTGGACCTGAAAGGCAGGGCAGTCGGGCCAGCAGAAGTGTGTGGACAGTCTGGCTCATCAAGGCCTTCAGGACAGATCAGGTCATCCAAGGCTTTCCTCCCCAGGAAGGGCTCCGTCATGGAGGGCTGTGTGCTTTGTCTCAGGCCTTGAGAAAGCAGTAGGAGGCAGAAGGAGAGAAATGGATTGAGGGTGAGAGGTGGAGGGCTAGAGAAACGGGAGGCTTTGGAGACGAGCACCCATCCTAGCCCCACTTCCCCGAGGGGTTTCTGCTGCTGGAGCGGACGGGAGCAGGCCAAGGTAGCTGGGCAAGTCTAGTCTAGGTGAGTGAGGAGCGGAGATTGGCGAAGGAAGGCAGTTGAGGCAGAGAGCTGGACTGTGGCAGCCACGTGATAGGTTGCAGCGGAAGGCAGGCAAGCTGGCTGGCCCATGTGGGAGGCAGCTAGGCTGGGATTCAGGCCTTGCTCGCAGGCTCAAGCAGATCAGGGCCACTCAGCTGGGCCATGGGGAGAGCGCTGCATGGGATGCAGCTGCGGTGGCAAAGGCAGGCAAGCTGGCTGGCCTGTAGAGACTGTGTGGTCGAGGCAAGCAAGGGAGCCAGACAGAGAGCAGCAGCAGCATCTATGCCAGGCAAGATGAGGAGTGACTGGGCAGGGTGGGGCGGGCGGGGCCAGCCAGTGATGGGATTTGTCGGTTCACCGAACTATGCAGAATCTTAAAAACCTGAACCGGTCGGAACTGGCTGAAGCTCATCTCTGGCGATAGGTGATTGCAGGGGCTTTTTGGGGGGGGGATGCGGCAGGTGAACGGCAGTGGTGTGTGGCTTCTGGCATTGTTGGGGCACGTGGGGAGTGTGGCTTCTAGTGTTGGGGGGCGTGGAAGCAGAATTGCCCTTTCGGCATCAGGCATAGAGTCAGTCCAGACATAGAAGCAATGAAAGGGAGTGTGGACAAAAAGGGAAGCTGCTGCTCCACAGGTTTTTTTTTTAAGCTGGCAGAGCTGGCAACAGACAGGCAGTGGTAGGCAGAGGCTTCCCATTTTGACCCCTCCCTCCGTCATTGCCTCTGTGCTAGGACTTCGGCCTGATGTGCCTCTGCGTGGCTCCGATCACCTCTCCCAGACTGTTCTGTCCCCATCACACACGCACACACACCAACAGACGTCCAAGAGTTAAAGACCAAACCAGCCGGCAAAATCCTTTTCCTTATGATAACGGAACTTGGCAACAACCTAGTGGCTGCCTGCCAAGAGTTTATTACTTACGAAGAGGAGTGATAACTTCTCCCCGCTTCTGGTACATCAAAGGAAACAGCTCAATAATTACAGAGTCAATCAAGTCCAAAGTCTAATCCAGCAAAGTCTATAGCAAAAGTCTATAGCAAAAGTCTGGCGTGGAATGAACATTGGAGCTTACCTGAACGTTCGATCTATGTGCGCTGCAGGAGAGTCCAAGCAATGGGTTCAAGTTTAGCCTGGTTGGTCAGAGACTGAGTTGAATTTGCCTAGCCACGCCTCTTTCTCCCATGAGCCTACAGGGTTTCGACGAAGAGGTCTGTAGAAGACGTAGCAAGATGATAGAAGAATGTCCACTACAAGTAAGTGTTGGATGCTGGACCGCTACAGTAGGGCGGGGTTGGACTCTCCTGCAGCGCACATAGTTCGAACATTCAGGTAAGCTCCAATGTTCAATCTCCTGTGCGCTGCTTGGAGAGTCCAAGCAATGGGATATACCCAAGCTAAGTATCCCTAGGGCGGGAGTTCGAGCGGTCCAGGTGTCGTTCTCCTGGTAGAACCTGCTGCAGGACTCTTCTGCCAAACGAAGCCTCGGCTGAGGCAAAAACGTCCAACTTGTAATTTCTGATAAAGGTAGTGGGAGTTGCAGCCCTGCAGATCTCCAATATGGAAGCCTGAGTAGCCCAGGCTGCTGTGGTGGCAGTGCTACGAGTTGAATGCGCAGTGATGTTTCTAGGCACTGGAGTAGATTGGTGTTCGTAAGCCATTGCGATGCAAGCTTGATCCATCTCGCAATTGTAGATGGGGTAACTTTCTTCCCCATGGGAGTAGGCTGGAATGATACAAATAGTGATTCAGACTGCCTGAATGATGCGGTCCTGTCAATATATTTGCGGAGTGCCCTACGAACGTCGAGCGTGTGCCAACGTCGTTCTCTAGGATGTGCTGGGTCAGGGCAAAAGTGAGGTAAAACCACCTCCTGTGCCCTGTGAAACCAAGAGTTGACTTTTGGTATGAAAGTCAGGTCCAACCTGAGGACCACCCTGTCGAAGTAAAAGATGCATAGATCTCCACGTACCGACAGTGCTGCCAGTTCGGAGATCCTTCTCGCAGATGAGATTGCTATCAAGAAGGCGACCTTGAAGGTAAGTATTCTGAGGCTGGCGGATCCTAAGGGCTCGAACGGAGCAGACGTAAGTGCTTGCAGAACGGAGCAGATGTAAGTGCTGGCAAGTCCCAGGAAGGATACCTATGGACTGGAGGAGACCGTAAGTTAGCAACTCCCCGAAGAAAACTCCTCACCTTGGGGTGTTGAGAGAGAGAGATAGGACCCTCTCCCTGTAGAATAGTTGCTAAGGCGGCCACCTGTCTGCGAAGTGTGTTGGCAGTAAGTCCCCGTTTGAATCCTTAGTGTAGGAAATTCAAGACGTCCGGAAGAGAAGCTGCCCTGGGAGGAATGTGTGATTTTCGGCACCAGCTAGAGAAGGTTGACCAAGTGGCGTCGTAAATTCTGGTGGTAGACGGACGACGAGACGCCTGGATGACGGAAACGACCTCGCTTGAGAATCTGGAGTCCTCAGGATTTCCCGCTCAATCGCCAGACGGCCACTTGGAGCCACTGGGGCTCGGGATGTTGAACTGCTTCCTGGCTTAGGACAATCCTGTCTGGCAGAATCCTCCATGGGAGGGACACTGACAGTGACACCAGGTCCGCAAACCAAACCCTTCTGGGCCAGTGTGGAGCCACCAACAGAATTTCTGCCTGCTCGTCCAGAAGCTTCCTGATGACCCTTGGTAGTACAGGTGTTGGAGGAAATGCATATAGAAGGCCTCGAGGCCAGGGCGCCCGAAGGGCGTCTGTCGCTTCTGCCCCCGGCGTCGGAAATCTGGAAAAGAACCGTGGTAGGTGAGTGTTCTTTGGTGTTGCAAACAGATCCACGCATGGTTGGCCGAACCTGGTCGTCAGTTGGTGAAACAGGTCTGGATGGAGACGCCATTCGGAGTGGTCGACGGTTGTTCGACTAAACCAGTCTGTTTAGTTGTGTGCGCCTGAAATATGTTCCGCTTGGAGGGAGAGCAGGTGTGATTCCGCCCAGAGGCCGAGGCTCTCTGCTTCGGACATCAGGTCCTTGGACCGGGTGCCTCCCTGCCTGTTCACGTGTGCCTTGGCGGTCACATTGACAGTTAACAGCAACACGTGATGGTTGGTTAGCGAGAGGTGGAAATGATGGAGAGCTAGGTGGGCAGCTCTGAGTTCCAACCAATTTATGTTGTGTAACAGATCCTGTGGAGACCATCTGCCCTGTGCCATCTGGGAACCCAGGTGAGCCCCCCAGCCGAATAGACTGGCATCTGAAGTTAGTGTTAGACGTGGCAGTTCCTTGAAGAGACAGCCTTTCTCTAGGGAAGGTGACGTCCACCAGTTCAGGGAGTGGAGAACTTTTGGAGGCATTCTGACTCTTGTTGTGGAGTGACTGATGCCTGCTCGTTGGCTTGGTAGGAGAAACCATTGTAAGGTTCGGGAATGTAACCTCGCCCAAGGAACGATGGCCAGACATGAAATCATTTTCCCTAGTAACTGGGACAATACTGCGAGGGAGACAGACCTGGCTGACCTGACCCGATGTATCAAGGCCCGTATGCTGACTAGACGTTCTGGTGATAGAAAAACCGACTGTGTCTATCCGGGCACCTAAATGATGGATAGAATGGGATGGAGTTAACTGGCTCTTTTCTAGATTTTTTGAAAACCTGTGAAGTTGCGGAGCCTGAATAGTCTCTGACAAATCCTGTCTCGCCTGCCTGATGGATGAAGATTGAATCAAAATGTCGTCTAGGTAACATTGAAGCCTGATTGGGCGAGCCCGCAGATGGGCTGCCACCACGTTCAGGAGCTTTGTGAACGTCCTGGGGGCAGAGGACAGGCCGAATAGAAGGGCCCTGTATTGGAAGTGTTGCCCTGCATAACAGAATCTGAGATATTTCCTGTGTGAAATCCGAATTGGTATGTGCAGGTAGGCTTCCTTTAGATCTATGGATGTAAGCAGATCCCCCTGTCTGATGCAATTTAGAATAGAGGTTAAGGATTGCATCTTGAATCTCTTGTATTTGATGTGTTTGCTGAGTCTTTTTAGATCTAGTGAATACCCTGCAACCCCCCGATTTCTTGGGGACCAGAAAGAGGATCGAGTAGAAACCGAGACACTGGTTCTATTGTCTGGATGGAGAGTAGATGAAGGATCTCGGCCTCCATCAGAGACCTCCTGGTGGCATCCCTGGGAAGAGTGCAAGAGATGAATCTCCTTGGAGGAAGGGATGAAAACTCCAATGTGAGACCGAGCCGGACGGTTTGCAGAGCCCAGTTGTGATGAGCTCCCATTGGGCTGAGAACCTCAAGAGGCGGCCTCCAATGGGAACGTGTGACTGGGAGTCATTTGGACCTGCGGTAAGGTCTACCGCCGGCCCCTCGAAAGGGTATCCTAGACTGGGGTTGTCTAGACCTGTCCCTGAACTAAGCCCTATCCTGGGATCAGTCTGAAGTTGGAGGGTAAGTCCTCTGATAGGTTGGGGCGGAGTAACCGCCCTCCGCCCCACGAAAGGACTGCCTGCGATAATATGGAGAGTATCTCCTGTCTGTCCTCCTGTGAGACAGGGGAAGTACCTTCCTTTTATCCTTGGTCTCTACCAAATAGGATCTAAAACATCACCAAAAAGATTATTGCCTTGAAAAGGAGCAGACGCCAATTTCCATTTGGATTTCATATCGGCTTGCCAATGGCGAAGCCATAATAATCGTCTGGAAGTCACATTAGAGGCCAGGGCCCTGGAAGCGAACTTAGCCGCATTAAGGGTTGCATCAGCAGAGTATTCTGCTGCAGCAATTAACTTGTTGATGTCCTGGTGTAACCTGACATCTCTCTGGGGAGCTCTTGCCTGCATTTGGCGCAGCCACAGGAGGGAGGTTCTATTAAAGAAGGAAGCTGCCGTGGCTGATCTGATCGCCCAGGCAGCTGCTTGATGTGTCTTACAAACTGACATCTCAGCTTTTCTATCCTCGATCTTCAGCCCTTCTGCAGAGTCTGAGGGGAGAATATTGGAAGATGCTAGATTGGCAAAGGGAGTATCTATTGTAGGCAACTTAAGCAAGTCCTCTACCTCCTTGTTCTACAGTGTACATCTTTTTGTCTAATCCACTGGGATTAGACAAGGACCCAGGTTGACCCATTGCTTCTTAATAATGTCTACGAATAATCTGGGAGAAGGAACAGCGTCCTGGATAGTGACCGGTTCTGTAAATAATCGAACATGGGGATCCTGCTCATCCGAGTGGTCAGATGCCCCAGCCACAACCCCTAGATTGGCCATGGTTTTGGCCTTGTATAACAAGGTCTTGAACATGCTAGGGTTGAAAAGGCCAGTGAAGGCTGGTTTGTCTGGAGATCTGCCTTCATCTTCAGAAAGATCATGATCTGCGAATTCTTCCAGCATAAGACCATTCACTGCCCTAAGAATCATGAGGCGAGTGAGGGGCCCGGGAATAAACCCTATTCTGGTGGGCCTGGTGTACATTGGGAGTGGTACCAGCTGAGTCAGGAGCAGGAAAGCCCCTTCTAAGCAGGGCAGAGTCAATGCCCTGGGCAATGGTCTGAGCTAACATCTGGCAGAGTTCCTGGGAAAGAACAGGGCCTGGCTTACTTCAGGGCGGAGCCCCGCCGCTGTAGGGGTGAAAGTAGCTGAGGGAGCTGACCTCCTACGTACTGGAATGACTCCCTGATCAGATGAGCCCTGTTCTAATTCAGTTGGAGGATCTGTGGTAATATCTGGAGACCAATTCAATCTATCTTCGTTTGAAGCAGAAGGAGGTGTATCCTGAATTGGAGGGATACTAGGCTCTGGGTGAACAATGACAAGGCCTAGGCCTGAGGAGGCTTCTGCCTGCTTTTTTGGCTTTGCAAATTGTTTCTCTAAGGCTTTTTGCCTTCTTTCTGCATCCTTATCAACAGCTGTGGAAGAAGGGGCCTTGGATCTGGTGATCTGAAGACTTAGCTCTCTTAGAAGCAGAGGAATGGGATGCAGTACTTTTGGAGTGAGAGGAGCTGCGATCCGCCATCTTGGAATGACAAGCAAAAAAGGCAATTCAATCAGAGGCTCTCACTAGGACAATGATTATAATAATGATATTATTCCTCATTCCAGTAGTTGTAAATATGGTGCCAATTTTCTACTGCTGTTATGTATTAAGCGTGAGACTGATCAATGACCAGCTCTAATAACGCTATGAGAGAAAGGCAGCAGTAATCAATGGTGCGGGAGAGACACAACAATCCCCAAACCATAAAGGCAATAGCAGTAAATCAGCCAGCAATGCTAGGCCCGATCGCCAAAACTCACGTGGCTCCTTGCTGTGTTTCCAATAAACCAGGACTGCTAATTAAGATCCCTTGAAGGTTTCTGAAAAGTTTGAGGCTTTTGCTCCGTTTCTGAGCTGGTAGAAGTCAAATTTGCCTTTAAAAACTGCTAGGAGTCAATTTTGCCTTTAAGAGGATTGCCTCCGCTGTGCTGTTAATGGCGGCAATTAGGAGAGGCCCCTGAGGCAAGAGATTAGCTCCGGAGCTAATTAGCTCCACGGAGCTCCCGGCTGCAGCTGGAAAACACCTCAGGCTGTTGGTGATAATTTTAAAGAGAAAAGGCTGGCAGTATTTTAAATAATTTTTCTAAGACAGAGAAATTTAAAGCAAGTCTCTTTAGGCCGACTGAGTTGAAACACTGAAGGCTCATGGGAGAAAGAGGCGTGGCTAGGCAAATTCAACTCAGTCTCTGGCCAACCAGGCTAAACTTGAACCCATTGCTTGGACTCTCCAAGCAGCGCACAGGAGATGCTTTCAGCTTTGTTCGTCACAAGGTTTGACTGGCCACCACGCTCCCTTTTATACCCTGTGGGGTGTGGTCCAGTGACTCAGCCTAATCTCGGGCACGCCTTTTCTTCTGTTGCGCGCGCTTATCTCTGCGACGCTGGCGTGGATCCAGCCAAGACTCATTACTCTCATCACTGTCCACCTGTGGCTGCGTGGACGTGCTTGGCTCCGGCCCTATCTCTTGCCCTTCGGCAGACACCGAAGGCATTGCCAAAGAGGAGGGTCCTGGAGAGGGAGGCCTTGCCAACTCTTCTCCTTCACTCTCGGAGTCCTCTCCTGCCGATGACACAGGCTCAGGTAACGGAGCCACAACACTGACCTGTGCATGTGTTTCTGTGTGCGTGCACGCACATGGGACTCACCCCTTGCAGCTGCAAGGCAATGGCAGGCTGCAAACTAATGAAAACTCTTTTTTTTTACTGCTTTTTTTTTTTCTCACCTATTACTACTTCAATGGTGTGTGCTCAAGGGACTGTGGACTGTGCATCCCCCTAACCTGCCTCTGATTCAGTGGTGGGATTCTGCCGGTTCTAGGCGGTTCGACTGAACCGTATGTTAAATTGCTGGCTAGCCCCATCCCTTGCCCCGCCCCTCCGCAGCACTATTTATTGCCAATAAATAGTGGTGGGTGAGGGGTGGGCGAGCCAGCAATTTAACGGTTCGGTATTTTTTTGTAGCTCGGCGGGCCAATAAATGATATGACGTTCGGTGATGTCATGATATGACATCACCAAACCGGTTCTGCCCCCCCCGCCGCATTATTCTTACCTTTAATTTGACCCCACCCCCAATCTATTGCTGCCTCCTGAGTCCCAGCTGATCGGCTAGAGGGGAAAAAACTGTTTAAACTCTTGCCGCGGGGCTTCAAAGGGCCGCCCTACAAGCTGTTAAAAGAAAACAAATGAGTAGACCAGTGGTTCCCAAAGTGGGCGGTACCGCCCCCTAGGGGCGGTGGGATGCCTTAGGGGTCGGTAAGAGGCAAGGGAGGCAGGGAGGCGCTAGAGGCAAAAGGGGGCGGTAGGGTGGCCCCCATCCTTTGGCCTGTGCAGTTACCTCCTTGCAAGCAAACAGCAAGAAAAAACAACTCCTTTCAGCTTCAGCATAGGCTAATTAGCCCGTTGATTAGATAGGCCTCCCAACTCTCAGCTGATTTGCTCTCAGCTATTTTGCGCAGGGCTCTGGAGCAGATTTTTTTTTTTCTCCTTGTGCAAATCAAGCTGAAAACGAAACTGAACGTAAAGCAAGCTGTTGGCTTTGCTGTTTGCTGCAACGTTGGAAAATTAGGCAGAGGCCGATTTCTTTTCTTTTTCCTCACCAAAAAAGGTAGGTGCAAACGATGGGAAATTTAGGGCAAAAGAGGAGAGTTCAAGATTTTAAAACACAAAAGAAAAAAAGCTCTATTTAACTAGGGAATTGTAATAATTGAGATACTATTAATTGTATATTGTGTTGAAAGCAGAAATGGTTAAGTTGTGGTTTGTAGGAATATATGGGGGAAATTATTTGGTTTATTATTATTGGTAAATATAATTAATTGATTTGTAAGAAATTGGATTGCATGGAAATAATTGGAATATTCATGTTCATATTGATTAATATACAAATGTTGAATTTGTATTAAACAACTTTAATATTACATAATTAACCAATGTGAGGATGGATATTTATTTATTTATTTGTTTCCATTTCTATACCGCCCTTCTCCAATTAGGACTCAGGGCGGTGAACAGCCAAAGTAAAAAACAGAACATACAAAATTTAAAAAACAGTTTAAAATAATTAAATATTTTGGCCGTAAATTAAAACAATCCAATTTAAAATCAATTTAAAATTTAACTCAAGCCAGCCCAGCTAGTTGAAATAAATAGGTTTTCAGGGCCCGACGAAAAATCCTGTTATTGTACGTATCTCTGGGGGGAGGTTGTTCCAGAGGGTGGGCGCCGCCACAGAGAAGGCTCTCCCCCTGGGGGTCACCAGCCGACATTGTCTGGCGGACGGCACCTGGAGGAGGCCCACTCTGTGCGAGCGTACTGGCCGGTGGGAGGCTATTGGTGGCAGAAGGCGGTCTCGTAGATACCCCGGCCCTAAGCCATGGAGTGCTTTAAAGGTGGTCACCAACACCTTGAAGCGCACCCGGAAGACCACCGGGAGCCAGTGCAGCTCGCGCAGGAGAGGTGTCACATGGGAGTGCCTCGTCGCCCCCATAATCCCCCGCGCGGCCGCGTTCTGGACCAGCTGGAGCCTCCGGGTGCACCCCAGGGGGAGCCCCATGTAGAGAGCGTTGCAGTAGTCCAGGCGGGAAGTGACGAGTGCCTGAGTGACTGTGTGTAGGGAGTCCCGATCTAGAAAGGGGCGTAACTGGTGTATCAGGCGGACCTGATAAAAAGCCCCCCTGGCCACGGCCGTCAAATGATCTTCTAAAGACAGCCTTGCGTCCAGGAGGACGCCCAAGTTACGAGCCCTCTCCGTGGGGGCGAGTGATTCGCCCCCAATAGCCAGCGATGGCATCAGCTGGCTATATCGGGACGCCGGAAGCCACAGCCACTCGGTCTTGGAGGGGTTGAGTCGGAGCCTGTTTCTCCCCATCCAGGCCTGCACGGCCTCCAGGCACTGGGACATCACTTCAAGGGCATCGTTGGGGTGGCCTGGGGTGGAGATGTACAGCTGGGTGTCATCAGCATACTGATGGAACTCCACCCTGAAGCCACGGATGATCTCACCCAGCGGCTCTACATAAATGTTGAACAGAAGGGGCGAGAGGACCGATCCTTGTGGCACCCCACAAGCAAGGTGCCTACGGGTCGACCGCTGCCCCCCTGTCAACACAGATTGCGACCGGTCAGAGAGGTAGGAGGAGAACCACCGCAGAACGGTGCCCCCCACCCCCACCCCCACCAACTGGTGCAACATGATACCATGGTCGATGGTATCAAAAGCCGCTGAGAGGTCTAACAGGACCAGGATAGAGGAGCAACCCCTATCCCGAGCCCTCCAGAGATCATCCACCAACGCGACCAATGCCGTTTCCGTGCTGTGCCCAGGCCGGAAGCCAGACTAGAGCGGGTCTAGATAGACAGCTTCATCCAGGTACCGGGGAAGCTGTTGCGCTACCACACTCTCAACAACCTTCGCAACAAAGCGAAGGTTGGAGACTGGACAATAGTTAGCCAAAACAGCCGGATCCAGAGAGGGCTTCTTGAGGAGGGGCCTCACATAAAAATAGATGACAATGGGAAGGGGTATAATATAGAATAGAAGGGAAAAATTAAATTTGATTAAGATTAGAGATTTATTTATTTTATTTTATTTTATTCAATTTATATCCCGCACTTCTCCAAGTGGACTCAGGGCGGTGCACAGCCAGACTAAAACACATATCGATACAAAATTTAAAATTATTAAAAGAATTAAATAACTGTGGCCCAAAAAAGATATGAGGATGAAGCGTAATATTGGTTTTTTAAAAAAATAGATGAGGAATAAATATGGCAAAAAGGAAATATAGAAATTGTAAATTTAATTGAAATGACTAAACACTGTTTAAATTTGTGAGCCGGCCAAATACTCTGTTCAAAGAAAATACATTGTATGTGTGTTTCTAATTATTGCTATTTAATCATATTTGTTCTCTTTTATTCTTTAAAGTTTAACAATTCATTCTTTATCTTAATATCTATATATTTGTTTGGGGTTGCCTTTCTTCAATTTCATCTTTTTTATTGTACAGCAATCTTTCTCCTCAAACTTACCACCTCTCTCTTTTCTTTCCTTCTTACTTTCTCTTCCCCCCGCCCGCTTCTTCTCCTTCCTATTTCCTCTTCCTTTCTCCTTCTCTCTTCCTCTCTTACCCTCCCTCCTACTCTAATTTCCCTTCCCTTCCTTCTTCCCTTCTCTTCCTTCCCTCTCTCTCCTTTCTTCTTCCATCTTTCTTCTCCTTCCTTCATCCTATTGCTATTCATTTCATCCTATTCATCCTATTGCTGTATTCATTTTCAATTTTATATTTTCCACTATGGAGTCCCCGGTCTTTCTTTCATTTGTCAAGTATATTTCTCAAAATTTCCCCTCATCATTTTAATTATTAGCAGTATATTTCATCTTATTCCATTTTTCTATTGAACCCAGTGTAATCATCTTTATCTTTTTTTTCTATTATTTCCTTTTCAATATTATCTCCTTGTTTCTCTTGCTTCTCATTCATCTTTTCTCTTTCTTTTTTTTGCAAGATAACCAATTCTCTGCTTCATTATTTCCCTTAAATGCCTCCCTTACTTTTCGAAACATCTCCCTTAGTGTCTCATATTCATCCTCCCAATTCCCCATATTTTCAATTTTAAAACGCTAGGATTTTTAAGCTTATTCTTTTCATTTATATATGTGGGAACCGGTAGTAAAAAATGTTAGAACCCACCCCTGACTGGCTGCCCAGGCTGCAGCCGAAGCTCCGCATCGTAATGGGCTCCAGGAGGAGGAAGGGCACCCTCTGCCCCATTGCGAAGCTCAGTAAGAGCAGCAAGAGCCGGCTGCAGGCGCAGTCAGATGGGCGCACGCGCAGTGGGGAGCAGACTTAAAGTGCTGCCTCCAAGCTGAGGGGCGACCCGATAGTAGGTTCGCTGCCGGTAGGTTCGCTGCCGCCGCTGCCCAAACAGGAGAGGAGAAAGAGATGGAGAAAAAGAGAAATGAAGGAGAGAAATGGGGGAGAAAGAGAAATGAAGGAGAGAAGGGGGAAAGAGATGAAGGGGAGAAAGGAGGAGAGGAGAAAGAGATGGAGAGAAAGAGAAATGAAGGGGAGAAAGGAGGAGAGAGAAAGAGAAATGAAGGAGAGAAATGGGGGAGAAAGAGAAATGAAGGAGAGAAGGGGGAAAGAGATGAAGGGGAGAAAGGAGGAGAGGAGAAAGAGACGGAGAAAAAGAGAAATGAAGGAGAGAAATGGGGGAGAAAGAGAAATGAAGGAGAGAAGGGGGAAAGAGATGAAGGGGAGAAAGGAGGAGAGGAGAAAGAGATGGAGAGAAAGAGAAATGAAGGAGAGAAGGGGGAAAGAGATGAAGGGGAGAAAGGAGGAGAGAGAAAGAGAAATGAAGGAGAGAAATGGGGGAGAAAGAGAAATGAAGGAGAGAAGGGGGAAAGAGATGAAGGGGAGAAAGGAGGAGAGGAGAAAGAGATGGAGAAAAAGAGAAATGAAGGAGAGAAATGGGGGAGAAAGAGAAATGAAGGAGAGAAGGGGGAAGAGATGAAGGGGAGAAAGGAGGAGAGGAGAAAGAGATGGAGAGAAAGAGAAATGAAGGAGAGAAGGGGGAAAGAGATGAAGGGGAGAAAGGAGGAGAGGAGAAAGAGATGGAGAGAAAGAGAAATGAAGGAGAGAAGGGGGAAAGAGATGAAGGGGAGAAAGGAGGAGAGGAGAAAGAGACGGAGAAAAAGAGAAATGAAGGAGAGAAATGGGGGAGAAAGAGAAATGAAGGAGAGAAGGGGGAAAGAGATGAAGGGGAGAAAGGAGGAGAGGAGAAAGAGATGGAGAGAAAGAGAAATGAAGGGGAGAAAGGAGGAGAGAGAAAGAGAAATGAAGGAGAGAAATGGGGGAGAAAGAGAAATGAAGGAGAGAAGGGGGAAAGAGATGAAGGGGAGAAAGGAGGAGAGGAGAAAGAGATGGAGAGAAAGAGAAATGAAGGAGAGAAATGGGGGAGAAAGAGAAATGAAGGAGAGAAGGGGGAAAGAGATGAAGGGGAGAAAGGAGGAGAGAGAAAGAGAAATGAAGGAGAGAAATGGGGGAGAAAGAGAAATGAAGGAGAGAAGGGGGAAAGAGATGAAGGGGAGAAAGGAGGAGAGGAGAAAGAGATGGAGAAAAAGAGAAATGAAGGAGAGAAATGGGGGAGAAAGAGAAATGAAGGAGAGAAGGGGGAAAGAGATGAAGGGGAGAAAGGAGGAGAGAGAAAGAGAAATGAAGGAGAGAAATGGGGGAGAAAGAGAAATGAAGGAGAGAAGGGGGAAAGAGATGAAGGGGAGAAAGGAGGAGAGGAGAAAGAGACGGAGAAAAAGAGAAATGAAGGAGAGAAATGGGGGAGAAAGAGAAATGAAGGAGAGAAGGGGGAAGAGATGAAGGGGAGAAAGGAGGAGAGGAGAAAGAGATGGAGAGAAAGAGAAATGAAGGAGAGAAGGGGGAAAGAGATGAAGGGGAGAAAGGAGGAGAGAGAAAGAGAAATGAAGGAGAGAAATGGGGGAGAAAGAGAAATGAAGGAGAGAAGGGGGAAAGAGATGAAGGGGAGAAAGGAGGAGAGGAGAAAGAGATGGAGAAAAAGAGAAATGAAGGAGAGAAATGGGGGAGAAAGAGAAATGAAGGAGAGAAGGGGGAAGAGATGAAGGGGAGAAAGGAGGAGAGGAGAAAGAGATGGAGAGAAAGAGAAATGAAGGAGAGAAGGGGGAAAGAGATGAAGGGGAGAAAGGAGGAGAGGAGAAAGAGATGGAGAGAAAGAGAAATGAAGGAGAGAAGGGGGAAAGAGATGAAGGGGAGAAAGGAGGAGAGGAGAAAGAGATGGAGAGAAAGAGAAATGAAGGAGAGAAATGGGGGAGAAAGAGAAACGAAGGAGAGAAGGGGGAAAGAGATGAAGGGGAGAAAGGAGGAGAGGAGAAAGAGATGGAGAGAAAGAGAAATGAAGGAGAGAAGGGGGAAAGAGATGAAGGGGAGAAAGGGGGAGAGGAGAAAGAGATGGAGAGAAAGAGAAATGAAGGAGAGAAATGGGGGAGAAAGAGAAATGAAGGAGAGAAGGGGGAAGGGGGGAAAGAGATGAAGGGGAGAAAGGGGGAGAGGAGAAAGAGATGGAGAAAAAGAGAATTGAAGGAGAGAAATGGGGGAGAAAGAGAAATGAAGGAGAGAAGGGGGAAGGGGGGAAAGAGATGAAGGGGAGAAAGGAGGAGAGGAGAAAGATGGAGAGAAAGAGAAATGAAGGAGAGAAGGGGGAAAGAGATGAAGGGGAGAAAGTGGGAGAGGAGAAAGAGATGGAGAGAAAGAGAAATGAAGGAGAGAAATGGGGGAGAAAGAGAAATGAAGGAGAGAAGGGGGAAAGAGATGAAGGGGAGAAAGGGGGAGAGGAGAAAGAGATGGAGAGAAAGAGAAATGAAGGAGAGAAATGGAGGAGAAAGAGAAATGAAGGAGAGAAGGGGGAAAGAGATGAAGGGGAGAAAGGAGGAGAGGAGAAAGAGATGGAGAGAAAGAGAAATGAAGGAGAGAAGGAGAAATGAAGGAGAGAAGGGGAAAGAGATGAAGGGGAGAAAGGGGGAGAGGAGAAAGATGGAGAGAAAGAGAAATGAAGGAGAGAAAGAGAAATGAAGGAGAGAAGGGGAAAGAGATGAAGGGGAGAAAGGGGGAGAGGAGAAAGAGATGGAGAGAAAGAGAAATGAAGGAGAGAAAGAGAAATGAAGGAGAGAAGGGGAAAGAGATGAAGGGGAGAAAGGGGGAGAGGAGAAAGAGATGGAGAGAAAGAGAAATGAAGGAGAGAAAGAGAAATGAAGGAGAGAAATGGGGGAGAAAGAGAAATGAAGGAGAGAAAGGAGGAGAGGAGAAAGATGGAGAGAAAGAGAAATGAAAGAGAGAAAGGGGGGTAGAAAGAGTGATGAAGGAGAGAAAGGGGGGAGAAAGAGAAATGAAGGAAAGAAAGTGGGGTAGAAAGAGAGATGAAGGAGAGAAAGGGGGGGAGAAAGAGAGATGAAGAGGAGAAAGAAAAATGAGAGAGATGAGACCCAGAAATATCTGTTTAAAAGAAAATACTGGGAGGCACAAAACCTAGGTGGGAGTAAGTGATATGAAGTTGGCAATGCCCACCCAGATTTAAGGTTTTGTTTAAGTGTTTACATGTGTTTAAGGTTGAGTATTTAAGGTTGCAGACATCCGATCGCTTCACCCTGCAGCCAGCCCTGTAGGCCTGTGCCCATCTCCCATCTGGGCAGCAGCGGCCTACCTACCCTGGTTGTATCACCTTGCCCTGCAGCCGGCCCAAACGCCCACCTTGGACTGCCTCGGACTGCTCCAGCAGGTCATTTTTATTTAATTAATTTAATTAAGAATGCTGCAATGGGCATAAATGATCACCGGTCAAAAGTGCGAGGACCTGTCAGAAATCACTTTTTTCAGCCCTCTGGGTAGTCCCTATGTGCATATGGACTACTCAGAGGGCTGAAAAAGTTATTTTTGACCAGTCCTCGCACTTTTGACCAGTCCTTGAACTTACGACTGTCCTCACATTTTACGTTTTGCACCCTATCTTGTCACCGTGGTGAAGAGAAGTAGTGGTGAAATGACTGACACAGTTGTTAAGAATGCCGCAACGGGCATAAATGTGAGGAAGGTCATAAGTGCGAGGACCGGTCAAAAATGTGAGGACCAGTCAGAAATGACTTTTTTCAGCCCTCTGAATAGTCCCTATGTGCATATGGACTAGTCAGAGGGCTGAAAAAGTTATTTTTGACTCGCACTTTTGAGCAGTCCTTGAACTTACGACTGTCCTCACATTTTACGTTTTGTGTCCTATCTTGTCACCGTGGTGAAGAGAAGTAGTGGTGATATGACTGACATGGTTGTTAAGAATGCCGCAACAGGCATAAATATGAGGATGGTCATAAGTGTGAGGACCAGTCAAAAATGCGAGGACCATTGCATGCTCAATGTGTTTGGTCAATCAGTTACGAATCCATCTGGTTGTGGTGCTGTCTATCTTACCAAGTAGTTTGGGTCTACTTTGTCAAATGCCTTGCAGAAATCCAAGTAAATATGAAGCATTTCCCTGATCACTAATTTAATTTCTGTATTGCAGAAGGCAGTAAGGTTTGTCTGGCATGATGTTTTAACAAACCCATGCTCATTTCTAGTAATTGACTTGTTCATTTATAGTGCTCACAAATGTGCTATTTGATTATTGTTTTCCAGGATCTCCCCAGGTATTAATTCTTTATCTACTTACCAATTTTATTACCTCTTTTTTCTTGTATTTTTAAAAATGATTAGAATTTTTTTTTAAATAGCCCAGTCATTTACCTGATTGTCTATGCATCTTGCCCACCATACTAGTCGCTGGAGCATCATGGGAGAAGTGCTGCAGTTCAGATGAAGAGTGCTGAGGATAGAAGGGGAGCACAGGAGGCAAATTGGGAGGGAAGGAAAGGGAAGTAG